>NW_020174712.1:5968347-6176024 GCF_003031525.2 Neophocaena asiaeorientalis asiaeorientalis | reverse complement strand
CTTCACTATCATTATTCTGAATTCTTTTTCTGGAAGGTTGCCTATCTCCACTTCATTTAGTTGTTTTTCTGGGGTTTTATGTTGTTCCTTCATCTGGTACATAGTCCTCTGCCTTTTCATCTTGTCTATCTGTGAATGTGGTTTTTGTTCCACAGGCTGCAGGATTGTAGTTTTTCTTGCTTCTGCTGTCTGCCCTGTGGTGGATGATGCTATCTAAGAGGCTTGTGCAAGTTTCCTGATGGGAGGGACTGGTGGTGGGTAGAGCTGACTGTTGCTCTGGTCGGCAGAGCTCAGTAAAACTTTAATCTGCTTGACTGCTGATGGGTGGGGCTGGGTTCCCTCCCTGTTGGTTGTTTGGCCTGAGGCAACGCAACACTGGAGCCTACCTGGGCTCTTTGGTGGGGCTAATGGTGGACTCTGGGAGGGCTCACACCAAGGTGTTCTTCCCAGAGCTTCTGCTGCCAGTGTCCTTGCCCCCACGGTGAGCCACAGCCACCCCCCGCCTCTGCAGAAGACCCTCCAACACTAGCAGGTAGGTCTGGTTAAGTCTCCCCTGGGGTCACTGCTCCTTCCCCTGGGTCCCTATCCACACACTACTTTGTGTGTGCCCTCCAAGAGTGAAGTCTCTGTTTTCCCTAGTCCTGTCGAAGTCCTGCAGTGAAATCCCATTAGCCTTCAAAGTCTGATTCTCTAGGAATTCCTCCTCCTGTTGCCGGACCCCCAGGTGGGGAAGCCTGACGTGGGGCTCAGAGCCTTCACTCCAGTGGGTGGACTGCTGTGGTGTAAGTGTTCTCCAGTCTGTGAGTCACCCACCCAGCTGTTATGGAATTTGATTTTATTGTGATTGCGCCCCTCCTACCGTCTTATTGTGGCTTCTCCTTTGTCTTTGGATGTGGGGTCTTTT
This sequence comes from Neophocaena asiaeorientalis asiaeorientalis, assembly GCF_003031525.2. Classification (NCBI taxonomy): domain Eukaryota; kingdom Metazoa; phylum Chordata; class Mammalia; order Artiodactyla; family Phocoenidae; genus Neophocaena; species Neophocaena asiaeorientalis. Next base: position 6,175,120 of record NW_020174712.1, on the reverse strand, counting down.
TTGGTGAATTCCAGTGTCTTCCTGTTGATGACTGTCCAGCAGCTAGTTGTTATTCTGGTGTTCTCCCAAGAGGGAGTGAGAGCACATCCTTCTTCTCCACCATCTTATTTCAGTAGTCTCACTGCATTGGCATTTAATCAGTAGTGATCACTATAGAATATTTTCCTCCTTTACTGTGAACAATAAACATCATGAAATTATTTTTGAAACTTAGCATTTCCTGTGCCCTGGTCATCACAAGCAACATTAATCATTGACTAAACCCACCTGCTTGTTTGGCAACTAGTCTAAGTGACACAACACACACAGGTACACAAATAAGACAGCAGATGCTAGCACCAGTGAGCAGTAGAAAAGAAATGGTAATGGGATTCAGTTGGATACAGGAGTGCCCTTGTTGTTAGTCCCTTGACCTCCAGCACTGATATGACCGGTCAGGCTGGATAAACAGGTATTTCTCTCCTCCCTCACAAGTGCCAATGCATACATCCAGAATCTGTGCACTTGATTAAAAAGGATGGTCTTAAAGGTACAGGAGGGACTTCCCGGTGGCACAGTGGTTAAGAATCCGCCTGCCAACGCAGGGGACATGGGTTCGACCCCTGGTCTGGGAAGATCCCACATGCCATGGAGCAACTAAGCCCGAGCGTCACAACTACCGAGCTTGCGAAATGCAACTACTGAAGCCCACTTGCCTAGAGCCTGTGCTCTGCAACAAGAGAAGCTACTGCAATGAGAAGCCTGTGCACCACAACGAAAAGTAGCCCCCGCTCGCTGCAACTAGAGAAAGCCCACGTGCAGCAATGAAGACCCAACACAGCCAAAAATTTTTTTAAATTTAAAAAAAAGGTACAGGAGGATGTGTTGTCATTCAAAGGTATATGAATACCACACTTCCCTCCGAGTCCTCAACATCCATTTATAATTCATAGAGAACAAAGATCAGAGCGGAGCTAAGGACTTTCGTCTTGTGAACAAGCCAGTGAGGTAGGAAGGAATCCAGCAGAAACACCAAGGCAAACATATTTATATTATGTAGATGTGTAAATATAAGAAAAATGTTTATTTGCATATGTGTGTATGTGCGTGCATGCACACACACACACATGCTAACGTGGAACCAGTTAAATGCCCAAGCAGGGACAGTTTGCAGGGCAGTCAATTCACTGACACCTACACATAAAAGGAAGTACGGACAAAAAAGCCTTAAATGTGGCAGGTACTCAGTAAATGTTCAATGAACTGGGGCAGAGAGAGCAGCCAAGAGACAGTCGCAATCAATAAGGCACTGAAGACCAATACAATGCCAGTGGTGATGAAAAGGAAGAGCCTCAGAGACCGAGACATGATAGAGGGCTGGAGTGTGCACTGGCTTCATAGCAACATAGAAACTGGTAACTTCTAAATTCTTCCTGCCAAATATTTGCTTCTTTCTACAGAAAGGTGAGTAAATACAAAGAATTTAGTTTATTATGGTTTCACTGTATCTAGGACAGAGGCTATTTAGAAAACATAATTCAGACAAGTGTAGCACAATATATATATACTTGAAATGCCATAAAATCTGAAATGTCATCTTGATATTACTGGTTAAAGTTGTACGTACTCTGCCTTCCCTTCCCTGCAGCAAGCTTTTAGTGAGAGGGAAGAGCAGGGATAGTACGTTACCCTTCCCGACACACCTCTTCCTTCTTTTTCACATTCTTTACCCTCTGGGCCAGTGAGCTGTTTCTATGTCTTTCCCACAGGCTTATTTAGCCACATAGGATATGAAAAGGTCAAAACCCCAAACTAAAAATATTAATGTAAACACACTAAAACACGATATTGGCCCATCCCTATGTTTTCCAATCCTGTTTTGTCCTCAATAGCTTTGATTATCATGCCAGGGTTAAGTTTTTTAATGTTTCACATGAGACCCTACACTTTTTTGTTTCAGTATGATCCAGTAGTTTATACTCAGGCACCACAGAAAATCACAGGTCACCTCTGCATTTGTCATGATGAGAAAAATACTCAGGGGTAGATAGAAGAATTTAGTGGAGAATGGAAATCGCTTTTTTTCTCCTATGATTTCAAAAGGCTTGAAATGGACATTTTCATCATGGGGTATTTTCATATTTGTTCAAAGTCTTAGCCAAATGCATAATACACAAACCTGAGGGAAGAAAAATTTGTCTCAGGATAGAAGAAGACATGACTTAAGTTTTTATTCACTGTCATTATTATTATGAGATTATCACATGGAGAAAAGTCTCCACGAAGGTCAGAGTGAGTCTTGATCACCTGATGTTTACTCACGTTGGTCCAGAGGGAGGATAGGTTGATTTTCTGCAGTCTTCCGTCCACTAAAAAACAAAGACAATTAAGTTTCAGAAAAACAAACTGAGTAGGCAATCTGCAAAAACAGTTGAAGCTTGTGAAGACAAAATCAAGTATGATCTGCCACTTTAGACCATTTCAATGCCTCTTAAAAGTCTTTTCCTCCCCTGAAAACTTCTAAAATCTCAAACCTAAGTGCATTTTCACTCAATGCAATTTGCACTATTTGCCAGGTATTGTAATTTCCCTTTTCTACTGCAAATATATTGAGTAAAGAGAAAATATAAGAACGTAGATGGACCGAGTTCCCTGGTGGCCCAGTGGTTAGGGTTCTGGGTGTTCACTGCTGTGGCTCGGATTCAATCCATGGTGGGGGAACTGAGATACCCCACAGTGATTTATCATTCTTTTATTACTAGTTCATGATGCCAAGGCATGTTCATCTCCTTTCTGCTGGAGACCCAATATTGTAAAAGACAAAAAAAATTTTTTTTAAGTAGTATAAATCCACAATAAAAGGAAGGCGAAGTAGGGAAGGAAACTACTAGAACTGTAGTTTGAGCTCAGAAAATATATCTGCAGCAAATTTGTGTGGGAATGAGATCTCACATCCTGTTTTAACTTTTGATTGTATGGGAAGTATATAAGGTAGCTTGACATTACCTGAGATTCAAATACTAATTGTTGTCAAAATACTACAGTATGTTTCCCATATAAGTACTGTTTTGCCTTGTAATTTTAGGTTGACCTCATTAACTAACAGCATCAAGTGTAAACTTAAATTATCAAAGGATAATTTAATTAGCATTTAAATTCTGTTTCTAAATTATTAGAATACAAAATATTAGATATTAAATAATATCAATTTGATAATTCAGTATCAAATTAGCAAAAGCTAATTTCCAAAGCCATTCAGTGTTCGATAATAGTGACTGAGGGTGGTTCTTCTTATTCAGAAAAATTTCAGTCTCAACCTTGAGCTCAAAAGTTGTAGTAAAACTTCACTGCTGCCAACCTATCTAACTGTTGAGTGGTAGGGGCAGTCAGGATATTCGGCATCTATTTCTTACAAAATTCACTCAAGTGAAAATCTATGAGAGCAAAAGAACTTCATGGTTGAATAATAACAGAATGATCGATTTAAGTATTGTCCACAAAGTACCTGCCAATCAACAATATATTTAATAACCACAAGCTTTAAACATCTTGCATTTTCAGAAGTTTTGTACATTTGTCCAACCAAGCTTTTTTTTGCTCCACACAAATTTTTACCACTGTCAACTGTTACACATCATGGCAGATTCCACTTCAGGTCTTTCTGAATTACTCAATTCTCAACTTCTTTAAAAACATCCCTGCCTGTTGTTGTTTTATGCAGACTATTCATAGAGACTAATTCTTTAGTCTCAAACTTGGCATCGGATGCTCTAATAAATATTGATAACTGATCAGTACCAAGAGTCAAGAAAAACAACTAGGAATCATTTGCCTTGTTCTTTAATTGATGTTGATGTTGCTGCCACAGTCCCAGGCAACTGTTCTCGGCTAAAAGCTTATAGTGTGAAACAAATTTTCTCAGGACACATTTCTTCAACTTCTACAAGCAAATGTGATTCCATCAACTCATCTTTGGCAAATGGCTTTTCTTGCTTTGCTAACAAATAAGCTACTTGGAGACTTACTTTGGCTGCAGCCTCATTTTACTTTGTAAAATGTGTAAATAAATTCTGCTGTGATGAGATACTCTAGATCTTGTTTTTCTAACCACTTTTTTCCCTAGGAGTTGGGAATACTGTGATGACTGCTCGGTCTCGTAATGTCAACATACACTGTATTCTTTTAGCACAACTCTAGCGTCACTGTGTAATAAACACAATGCTTTGCCAGCTAATTAACAAGATAATCCCTACTCCGCTTGGCCTCAAAGCACGTCTGAAGTCCACTTTTCTCTTCTTTTCTTGTTTTGACGTGATAGGTTTAGACTAGTAATTTTCTTAAAGATTAAAAATAACCTGGTGCATTGATACATGCGGCACTTAAAATGCAGCTGAGTTATAATTGCATAAGCGTCATCTGAAGTGTACAGAGCACCAGTGAAAGCTACGAGCACACTGCATTCAGGCTCTGCTGCAACAACCCAACTGCTGTAGTGCTGAAGCAGCCAGACAAAATGCAAACAAACAAGTGTAGCTGTGCTCCAATACAACTCAGTTTATGGACCCTGACGTGTAAATTTTACAAATTTTGACATGTTACAAAATATTAATCTCCTTTTGAATTTCCCCCCAACTTTTAAAAGACGTAAAAACCATCCCTCACTCGCAGACTTTAAAAAAACAGGTGCCAGGCTGTAGTTTGCCAACCACCACTCAGGGTACTAACACCCATACAAGTTGCCCTTGCTCTTGCCAGATGATCTCTTCAGTTTCTGTCAAGGAAAACCCTTTGAGGTGGTATGTATGGGTGAAAAAAAGAGAGAAGAGGGGAAGAGAGTGTGTGGGTTTAGTCTTTTGCTTAGCTATAATGTTATATGCAGTTCTCTGTGCAGAGTTTGGGATGGGGGTTATTTTCTGTCTGCTGGCCCCTCAACTAAACTCTTTTCATCCTCATCTATTATTCTTACTCTCCAGAATAAATGCTACTCTGAGCCAGGAACCTCTCTGGGATCTCCTTTCCTCACAACAGCTTTGTCCACTTTGTCTCATCAGTCAAAACTCCTCCACCTACTACCTAAATGCCGAGAAGTAACTAAAAATCTCTCGGACATACCGCGACTCAATTAAAATCATATGCTCGTGGACTGATATTAGTCTTTGGTGGCACTTAGTTGTATTAGTTTCCTATTGCTGCTGTAACAAATTACTGCAAACTTAATGCTTAAAACAACACAAATTTATTATGTTACAGCTCAGAAGGTTGGAAGTCTAAAATGGTTCTGCACAGCTGAATTTCCCCTGGGGCCCCAAGGCAGAATCTGTTTCCTTGACTTTTCCAGCTTCTAGGGATCGCCTACATTCGTTGGTTTGTGCCCCCTTTCCTCCATCTTCAAAGTCAGCAGTATAGCATCTTCTCTCTTCTTTGGCCTCCTGCCTCCCTGTTATAAAGATGTCTGGGAATATATCGGCCCCCTTGGATAATCCAGCACAACATCCCCATCTCAAGATTCTTTACTAAATCACATTTGTCAAGTTCCTTTTGCCATAAAAAATAACATGTTCACAGGTTCTAGGAACTAGGACATGGACATCCTTGGGAAGCCATTATTCATCCTACCATATATCTATACAAAAAGACATTTTCAAAGATGAAATATGTAAAATCTCATTACAGATCAGGAATAACATAGAAACATTTGCAATCACTTTGGGACACTAACCCTAAGTGCCAAAAATCAAATGCCCACCCCACAAGAATTCAATTCTTCTCATTAGCAGACCTCTTTACAAAAAGTGTACTAACTTGTTATTAAAACATTTTCATCAATAAGAATTATATGGGAATTTGTCTTCTCTCTTGTCATATAAATATCTATATAACATCCTTGATTTTGCCTCTTGGCCCACAGCGCCGAAAAGATTTACTATCTGGCCCTGTGCAGGAAAAGTTTAACGACTCCTGCCTGAGAGTAAAGGCCTCCTATTCTAACATTTAGAAAAATACAAAGGAAACTGGGCTTCCCTGGTGGCGCAGTGGTTGAGAGTCCGCCTGCCGATGCAGGGGACACGGGTTCATGCCCTGGTCCGGGAGGATCCTACATGCCGTGGGGTGGCTGGGCCCATGAGCCATGGCCACTGAGCCTGCGCGTCTGGAGCCTGTGCTCCGCAACGGGAGAGGCCACAACAGTGAGAGGCCCACGTACCGCCAAAAAAAAAAAAAGAAAACAAACAAAAAACTAGCTCCAAAATATCCCAATACTTTAAGGAACTGAGGAAAATATAAAACAAAATAATATAAATTAATATCGGATTCAATACTCTAATAGTAACCTCAAGAGAAATTCAATATACTGTTATATCTATAAAACAAAAACAAGATGTTGTAAAAAATAAGTTCGACCAGGTAATTAAAAACATAACTGCTGGGCTTCCCTGGTGGCGCAGTGGTTGAGAGTCCGCCTGCTGATGCAGGGGACGCGGGTTCATGCCCCGGTCCAGGAGGATCCCACATGCCACAGAGCGGCTGGGCCCATGAGCCATGGCTGCTGAGCCTGTGTGTCCGGAGCCTGTACTCCGCAACGGGAGAGGCCACAACAGTGAGAGGCCCGTGTACCGCAAAAAAAAAAACCCAAAAAAAACATAACTGCTCATCCATCAATAGATGAATGGATAAAGAAGGTATATAAACATAATGGAATACTACTCAACCACAAAAGGAAAGAAATTTTGCCATTTGCAGCAACATGGATGGACCTGGAGGGCCTTCTGCTTAGTGAAATAAGTCAGACAAAGAAAGACAAATACCATATGATCTCACTTATATCTGGAATCTAAAAAGTATAACAAACTATTGAATATAACGAAAGACAAGCAGACACAGATATAGAGAATAAACTAGTGGTTACCAGTGGAGAGAGGGAAGCGGGGAGGGGCAATATAGGGGTAAGAAATTAAAAGGTACAAACTATTAGGTATAAAATAAGCTACAAGGATATACTGTACAACATGAGGACTACAGCTAGTATTTTATAATAACTATAAATGGAGTATAACCTTTAAAAATTGTAAGTCACTATATTGTACACCTGTAACTTAAATAATATTGTACATCAGTTATACTTCAATAAAAAACGTAACTGCTGAAATAAAAAGGATAGGAAAATAAAGGCGAGGAAATCTCTCCCAGAATACAGGGAAAAAATTATATAGAAAACACAGGAGGAAAAAAAAAAAGAAGAGAATTAGAGAATCAGTGCATGGGGCCCAACATCTGATTAACTGGATTTCCAGAAAGAGAGCAGAGACAATAAAGAGGAGAAAATTATGAAAGAAATAATATAGGAAAATTTCCCACAGCTGAAAGGAGATGAGTCCTGAAAATGAAAAGACCTACTGATTATTTGAAATAATGACTGAATACAAGGGCTTTCAGTCAGACACATCACTGAGTTATTTCAAAACATAAAGGATAAAGAGAAAAACATAAAAGCTTCTAGCACCGCATTTGGGCCAGGGGAAGTGGGTTTCCTACAAAAGAATAAGAATCACACTTCCACCAAACTTCTCAACAGCTATATAAATGCTAGAAGAGAGTGATGCCTCCAAACTTGGCAGGAAATTGATTTAAAACTAGAATTTTATAGCTGGTAAAGGCATCAATCAATTTTGAGTTTATTTAAAGTCTTTACTATTAAGTCACTGCAAGGACTCAGAAAGTTCACCTCCCATACATTCTTTCTTAAATTAGTTCAAGATTTACTCTAGCAAAACACTGGCATAAACCAAGAGAAAGATGGGACAGGATCCAGAAAAGAATGGCTCCAACTTAACATAGAGTGGTAAAGGGAGCCCTTAAGGTGACAGCTAGTCAACAGACCTAGAAAGCAATAGGGCAACATTATATCAAGGAGATAGGTGCCCTAAAAAGTGGGACTCTACAGAATAAACTGTACAGTTGAAAGGCTGGAAGAATTTGAGAATAGGATAAGAGGCACACAGTGTAAGAAAAAAGAAAAACAACCAGAAACTATAAGGGGAAGCTACAGTCTTGGAAAAGAATGGTCCAAATAAAAAGAAAATGGTCTCAACTAGAAGCGGAATTCAGTAGGTTTCAAGAAGAGTAGACAGGATATTGAGAAGATATGTCAGAAGCTGAAAAATATACAGGATACAGTGATGATGGCATAGGTTTGTTTTCTTCTTCTAATGAGAAAAAGGGAAAGAAATTAGAAACTCCAATGAAAAAATTTGTACAAGGCGTAATATAAATATGAAGCAAATTAAAATGAAGCAAATTAAAATGAATATGAGCATTTGGCATGAATATGAGTATTTGGTAGAAAATATATTTGAATATATATTTTATATATATATAAAATATATATATTTTAGTGCCGTTAGAGTTACGGCTTTAGAATTCTAGAGAAGGACATGTAATCACAGCACACTGAGCAATGACCAATGTTTTCAAGTCACACTTCTTTAAACATTGTTTACCGTCTTCATTCTTTGAAAGGAGACATACGAAGCATAGATGACTCAATTACAGTTACAATTATGTTACCAACGTTTACTAAACAAGACTGAAAGCACATAGAACTGAAGAAGAAAAGGGAGAAAAAGGTAGAGGGGTCAAGGAGTCCACTTGCCCCACTTCAATATTGTGCTTAAGTATTGAGCCATGGCAATTAGACAAGAAAATGAAATAAAAGGCATCCAAATTGGAAAAGAAGTAAAACTGTCTCATTTTCAGATGACACTATCTTCTACAGAAAACCCTAAGGAATCCATTAAAAACTTTTTAAAAATAATAAACAAGTTGGGCAAGGTTGCAGGATACAAGATGAATGTACAACAATCAAATGTATTTCTATACAGTAACGATGTGCAAATTGAAATGAAACTAAGAAACTACTCCACTTACAACAGCATCAGAAAGAATACTTAGGAATAAATTTAACCAAAGATGTGTAAGACTTGTACACTGAAAACTACAAAACACTGTAGAAAAAAAATTAAAGACCTAAATAAATGGAAAGATATACATTGTTCATAGATTGGAAGACTTAATATTGTTAAGATGGCAATGCTCCCTAAATTGGTCTACAGATTCAATGCAATACCTATCAAAATCCTAGATGGCTTCTTTGCAGAAATAGACAAGTGATCCTAAAATTCACATTGAAATTCAAGGGACGCAGAACATCCAAAACGTTCTTAAAAAATAATAATAAAGTTAGAGGACTGACACTTCCTGATTTTAAAACATACTATCAAAGCTACAGTAATTAAGATAGTGCACTACCAGCATAAAGATATAAATCAATGGAATAGAACTGAGAGTGCAGAAATAAACCCTTACATTTATGCCGATTACAAAGCATATATTTGGTAAAAGATTTGTCTAGAATATATAAAAATCTTACAACTCAGTAACAAAAAGACAACTCAATTAATAAATGGGCAAAGGATCTGAACAGACATTTCTCCACATAAAATATAACTCAATAAGCAAATGAAAAGATGCTCAACATCATTTGCCAATAGGGAAATGCAAATCAAAAGCACAATGAGGGCTTCCCTGGTGGCGCAGTGGTTGAGTCCGCCTGCTGATGCAGGGGACGTGGGTTCGTGCCCCGGTCTGGGAGGATCCCACGGATCCTCGCAGAGCGGCTGGGCCCGTGAGCCATGGCTGCTGAGCCTGCGTGTCCGGAGCCTGTGCTCCGCAACGGGAGAGGCCACAACAGTGAGAGGCCCGCGTACGGCAAAAAAAAAAACAACAAACAAAAAACAGCACAATGAGATACCACTTCACACCTAACAGGCTGGCAGTTACAATAATAAAACAAGTGTTGGCATGGATGTAGAGAAACTGGAACCCTCATGTACTGCCAGCGGGAATATAAAATAGTGCAGCTGCTTTGGAAAACAGTCTGGCAGTTCCTCAAAGAGTTAAACACAGAGTTATGATGTGACCCAGCAAATTACTCTCCTAGGTATAAACCTAAGAGGCATGAAAACATGTGTTCACACAAAAACTGTACATAAATGTTCACAGTAGCATTATTCATAACAGCCAAAAGCAGAAACAACCTAAGTGTCCATTAAGTGATGAATGAACAAAATATGGTATATCCGTAAATGGAATATTACTCAGTCATAAAAAGGAATGCACATTTACTGTACTGATGCTACAATGTGAATGAACCTTGTAAACATTATGATATGTGAAAGAAGCCAGTCACATGTATTGTATGATCCCCTTTATAGAAAATGTCCAGAATAGGTAAATCTATAGAGACAAAAAGTAGATTAGTGGCTGCCTAAGACTGAGAAGCAGGTTTCAGGGTTAAGGCTAAGTGGTGAGGGGTTTCTTGGGGGTGATGAAAATGTCCTAAAATTGATTGTAGTGATGGTTGTACAACTCTGTGAATATACTGAAGCCATTAAGTTGTATACTTTTAGTGGGTGATTTGTATGGTGTGAATTATATCTCAGTAACACTTAAAAAAAGAAAAAAGAAAGGTTGAGGGAAGATTGTTGAAAGTAAACTAAATTTTTATCCATCACTGAGATGGATACGTATGAGAGCAGACAATGCCTCAAGTGGATTCAGACAAATTCAGCATAAACACATTATCAGTAGCAGTATTCATAAAGCTAACCAGGGGTGATATTTGGATCTTTCAGCACCCAATTTGGCATGGGCACCAATTAATCAAAACAGACTGAGCTGCAAATAACTAGTAGGACAGTAGAGGTGGTATCTTGCTGAACATCACTTGAGTACGAACAGTTAAAAGTGTCTGCTTCTGAGATGAAAACTCTAATTCGAAAAGATACATGCACCTCAATGTTCACAGGAGCACATTTACAATAGTCAAGATGTGGAAGCAACTTAAGTGTCCATCAACAGATGAATGGATAAAGAAGATGTGATGTATATATACACAATGGAATACTACTCAGCCATAAAAAGGAATGAAATATTGCCATTTGCAGCAATATAGATGGACCTAGAGATGATCATACTAAGTCAAGTAAATCGGAAAGACAAAGTATCATGTGATATCACTTATATGTAGAATATAAAAAGTAATATCAATACAAATGAATCTACTTACAAAACAGAAATAGACTCACAGACATAGAAAACAAACTTATGGTTACAAAAGGGGAAAGGGAGGGAGGTAGGGAGGGATAAGTTAGGAGTATGGGATTAACAGATATGTACTACTATATGTAAAATAGATAAGCAACAAGGATTTACTGTATAGCACAGGGAACTATATGCAGTATTTGTAATAACCTATAATGGAAAATAATTTGAAAAAAAATATATAACTTAATCACTTTGCTGTACACCTGAAACTAACGCAATATTGTAAATCAACTATACTTCGGAAAACACGACAACAATTAACAACAAAAACAACAAAAAAGTGTTTGCTTCCAGAGAAGGGGGATGGGGTAGAAAGAATAAGCAGGGAGACGGCTGGGTTTTTTTTATCATAAGCCTCTCTATATTATTTGATTTACCTTAACTATGTACACTTTGATACATTTTAAAATATCAAATTAAAAAACTGCATGATTTCATTTACATTATGCTGAGGATTTTCAGAGTGATTCCCTGACATGATTTTAAGTTTTTTTTTAAAAATTTATTTATTTGGGCTTCCCTGGTGGCACTGTGGTTGAGAGTCTGCCTGCCGATGCAGGGGACGTGGGTTCGTGCCCCGGTCTGGGAAGATCCCACATGCCGCAGAGCGGCTGGGCCCGTGAGCCATGGCCGCTGGGCCTGCGCGTCCAGAGCCTGTGCTCTGCAACGGGAGAGGCCACAACAGTGAGAGGCCCGCGTAACGCAAAAAATATATATATATTTATTTAATTTATTTATTTTTGGCTGTGTTGGATCTTTGTTGATGCATGCGGACTTTCTCTAGTTGCAGGGAGCGGGGGCTACTCTTTGTTGCAGTGCGTGGACTTCTCATTGCGGTGGCTTCTCTTGTTGCGGAGCACGGGCTTCAGTAGTTGTGGCACGCGGGCTCAGTAGTTGAGGCTCATGGGCTCTAGAGTGCAGCCTCAGTAGTTGTGGCGCACGGGCTTAGTTGCTCCGCGGCATGTGGGATCTTCCCATACCAGGGCTCAAACCTGTGTCCCCTGCGTTGGCAGGCGGATTCTTAACCACTGCGCCACCAGGCAAACACTGATTTTAAGTATTTTTAGCTGTCAGTATCTCAAATTATTTTAAGATAACAACATATGACTGCATTGGAGGGCAGGGTATTCTAAATTCACTAGTCCTTGCTTAGTGAAATTGGAAATGGACACCAAAAAGCAACACTCTACTTAAGAACATCTTGATTTAAAACTACGAATTTTCCAAACAGCACTTAATAAGAAGGGCAAATATTAACTTTAGAAATACAACTCTTACTTCATTCTAACTTATTCACTATTAAGATTCTTCTAAATATCAGCGCTTTTGGTAAGTTTAAAATGTGATTTGATTCACAAAAATCTGATTTATGCCCTTTTCACTGAATTTCAAGTTTTCAGGAACTTTAGGGTCATGGGGTCATGTTCTGGATGCAAGGCCCAGCTCCATTAGTGACAAGGTTACACAGCGGGTGACAGAGCCCCAGTTCAGGCTCCCCCTGATCTTTCTCATAGCTTCCCACAGAGATAACAAGAAAACCTCAATTTAATTCCTAATAGGGAACAATCCGCATTCCCTTCAGGGCTTTTGATGATCATTAGAATCAACTCAGTGAGTAAATGAAATGTAATGATGCTCGTCTTTCCCTAGTAATTTTATCTGCATGACCTGGGTTCCAAAGCCAATATAAAATTAAACTACAAGGCATATTTCTTACGACTGTGAGGGAAGTTACAAGTGCTCTATCAAATATTAGGAGAGTTCAACTGCCCCAGAGGTAACAGAGCAACCTAATCATATATACAAGAGTCTGAGATTGATAAGACATTTTACTATGATAATGCTGACAGCAATAAATAAACATGAAATACAAAGACATGAAATCTGCATAGAAATTGGCTGTAAGAGTAAAGGGTAAATGTGATTGTAATTTTTAAAGCTAGCAGCCATAAGATCAGGGTACTTCAGGTGTTCATAAGGTACTGACACTGAAGTCACTTTTTTTTGTTTTTAAAATTTTTTTATTCAAGTAGAGTTGATTTACAATATTATATTAGTTTCAGGTATACAGCATAGTGATTCAAATTTTTATAGCTTATACTCCATTTAAAGTTATTATAAAATATTCACTATATTCCCTGGAGTGTACAATATATCCTTGTAGCTTATTTATTTTATATATAGTAGTTTGTATCTCTTAATCCCCTACTCCTTATTTGCCTCTCCCCCTTCCCCCTCTCCACTTGTAACCACCAGTTTGTTCTCCATGTCTGTGAGTCTGTTTCTGTTTTGCTATATTCTTTTGTTTGTTTTATTTTTTAGATTCCTTGTATAAGCGATAACATACGGTATTTGTCTTTGACTTATTTCACTAAGCATAATAGCCTCTAACAACAGTCATTTTAAACAAAAAGATTAGATTTGGGGTAGAGTGGAGACAGGTCCATCCTTACTTTCAAGGGAGACCTGAACAGGGAAAGACAGCTTCAAAAATCTATGTACAGACCTGAAATAAAATTACAGTGAGCTCACTTGTTATTTAAAGTTTCTTACTATCTCCAAATTTAACTATACATGGTTTTAATAATAGACAACCTTATCAAGGTAAGTAAAAATTTAAACAGATGATAGGTATAGAATGTAAATAGATGAAAGGGAGCGATATTAGGTAGTCTGCTTGGTATGTGCTACCTTGTCAAAGGGTGAAAAAATACAACCAACTTAAAATCAATCTTTCACATGTGTGCTCTCTCATTTTTGCTTCCTAAAGCCAAAGAAAGTGGTGAAAATCTCTGTAAAATGTTTTGTTAATACTTCCTGAGTCAGCGAATTCTCTAATTATTCTAGTTATTTGATAAGAACTTGAACGTCTTCAAAATTAATCATTCTTTACGTCCTCCCCACTCACTAAAAAAAAAAAACTAACTACAGAGCTACTTGACATAACTGTATTTAGGAAAATAAAATATAAAGTGAAAATTATTCCATTAGCAACCTGAACGCTCCATGCCTAAAAGAAATGAGATAATTCATCCAGCTCCCTAAAATATTTGAGTCCTCCGGAATGAGAACCTCAATGAAATGTATGCTTCTAAGACTGTACAAAAGAGTTCAGAAAGCCCTCATGTGCTTGGCTTATTCACATAACCAGAAAAAGGCAGTGAAAAGTAATTAAATTATATAGCTCACACCAGTGTTCTTACCATCGGAAAAGAAGCTGAACAATTTCAGCAAGACAACTTTCTTTCTTCCTTCCTTCCTTCCTCCCTGTCCTTCCTTCTTTCCTTCTTCCTTTCTTTCCTTTTCCTTCTTTTGTTTCCTTCCTTCCTTTCTTTCTTTATTCCTTTATTTATTTATGGCTGCATTGGGTCTTTGCTGCTCTGCACGGGGGCTACTCTTCATTGCAGTGCATGGGCTTCTTATTGCAGTGGCTTATCTTGTTGCGGAGCACAGGCTCTAGGCGTGCGGGCTTCAGTAGTTGTGGCACACGGGCTCTAGAGCGCAGGCTCTGTAGTTGTGGCACGGGGGCTCAGTAGTTATGGCTCGCAGGCTCCAGAGTGCAGCCTCAGTAGTTGTGGCGCACGGGCTTAGTTGCTCTGCGGCACGTGGGATCTTCCCGGATCAAGGCTTGAACCCGTGTCCCCTGCATTGGCAGGTGGATTCTTAATCACTGCGCCACCAGGGAAGTCCAACAAGACAATTTCAATTCAATTCTTTAATTCACCGACAACTATTTTCTAAATAAGATTTGTTTCTTAAAGTGTTCTCTATGTAAGACAGAGCAGACACATATTCAAGACACACTTGAATAAGAAAAGGCATGTTTTCTTGCATATATAACAAATTCAAATGAGCATGCAAAGTTTTTCACTTGTTTTCTGACCTTTGATGGAATGGTACCCTATTAAATTGAGAATATTTAGGTAAAAGGAATGTGAACAAACTCTCCATAAGGGCAAAGACCTCTCTATCTTGTTCACTGACCTGTTCCCAGCATCTGTAACAGTCGGGCCCAGACTAGGCATGCAGTATTTGTTGACTAAGCAAACATATGGTATCTGTGTATTCCTTCCTTTAAAGTACTGGGTGGAAAACAAATGCAGTACAGTAAAACTGGCCAGGCCAGATGGGGTTTAAGTGATTTGGGAAAACGTTGTAAAAATCATTGCTAAAACCTGATTCAGTGGCTAATGTCAACAATGTTATCACTCACTTGAAAAGCTGATGCATAAAAATAAGTTTGATTCAGTAATTCACTACTGAGCCAGTGTGTTTAATTTTCACACATTTTAGGGATCTGCTTAGATTTATTACTGAGAACAGCCATTTCGCCTACTCTGATTCCTTTCCTTCTGATGACTCCATAGGCTACTACAATCTATTTTCTGCTCCCAATATGCTCTGGCCGAGGTGACCAATGACCTCTAGGTGCCAAGCACAACAGATACTAGACATCTCAATGGCATTCAATACAGGTGACCTGTCCCTCTCTCCCCTGAGTGTCCCTAACACTTGCTCTCCAGTTCTGGCTGCTGCTTTAATTTTGCCAGTTCTTCCTGACCTGACACATGCATGTCTCCTGAGCCTTTGACTAAGCCTCTTCTTCTCTTCTATCTGCTCATTGTTCACTCCAGTGGGCTTCAAAATAATATGCCTACGACTTCCAATATCCTCTTCTGAGCTCCAGTCCCAAAGGTCTGCTGGATGTCTTGGTGCCATCTGAAATTCGACATAACCAGAGTGAAAAATGACCTTCATTCTTCCCTCCTCATATTCCTGTAGTGATGCCACTATTCTCCCAGCTGAGCACTTCAGAAAGGTGCCAGTCCCTCTTCCCCATCCAACCCCTCCTTCTTCTCATTCTACCTCCGAATCTTATCCGGAACCATCCACTTCTTTCCTTTTCCAATAGCACAACCGTCCTGTAAGTCAGGAGGGTTGTGCTATTGGACTAGTCTCCTCATATCCACCCTTGCTCCCTTCCAATCCAAACTGATCTTTTGAAAGTGACAAATTTATCACATCTTTTTTAAAACCAGTCAACAGCTTCCCATTGTTTTTAGGATGAATTCCAAAATCTTTATCAAGGTCTACAGAGCCCTGGATGATGTCATCTCCGTCTCCCTCTCCAGATTTTCTTGCACCACTTCTGTCACCACCATCTCTCTTTTTAAAATATTTTTAAATTTATTTTTTATTGACATAATATTGGTTTATAACATAAGTTTCCAGTATACATTATATTTCTACTTCTGTATACACTACAGCATGCTTACCACTAAAATTTTAGTTTCCATCCATCACGATACAATTGATCCCCTTTACTCATTTCACCCTCCCTCTGCCCCTTTCCCTCTGATAACCACTATGCTGCTGTTCTCTGTATCTACGTGTTTGTTTTTGTTTGGTTTGTTCGTTTATTAGATAGATACAGTATCTGTCTTTCTCTGTCTGATTTATTTCACCCATCATAATACTTTCAATATCTATACATGTTGTTACATATGGCGAGATTTCATCTTTTTTCATGGCTGCCTAGTATTCCATTGTGTGTGGTGGGTGTGTGTGTGTGAGAGTGAGAATCACATCTTCTTTATCCATTCATCCACTAATGGGCACTTATGTTGTTTCCACGTCTTGGCTCTTGTAAATAATGCTGCAATGAACATGGGGGTGCAGATATCTTTTCAAATTAGTGTTTTCATTTTCTTTGGATATATACCCAGAAGTGGGATAGCTTGTCACCACCATCTCTTAATAGAATCAAATAACTCAAGAAGACCTTAAAATATGCCATAGTCTGAAGCGCCTCAAAAACAAAACAGAACAAAATCCACAGACATTCCAAATCCAATGATTTTTGTTTGTAATTTAAAGCCAGTTCCCACTATCATATTTATCAAAAGTAGTTTTGAAATATATTTTGTTACTATGTGTGGCTACAGTTTATCACAGAACAATTCAAAATGAAAAAAAAATGCTTATTCTTGTCAAAGGATGAGGTCACTGAACTTCTGTGAAGTTCCCAAAATCCTGTCAGCCAGTGGCCCCCAGGTTTTCCAGATCAGTTAAAAAACTGAGAGGAGTCCCAGTTTTTGTTTTACAAAGTGAAGATGTTAAAACAAACAAAACAACTCACACACATAAAAGAACATTTTAACAACAAAAATTGGAAGGTCATAATCAGAATAAAAGCTAACATTCTAAATTAATAATTTCAAGGCCTCATTTTTCTCATTTCATTAAAGACTTGTGGAAGCAGCTTCCCAAATTGACACCAGAGGCCAGACTAGAATTTGACAACCACTGTTCCAGATAAGAACTATTAAATTCATGGAGGGGCTGTTGATTTTTCCTGTTCTACAAATACCTTTTAAAGTACTTTTGCTTGAAAAAATAAAGTACTGACAATGAAAATAAAAGGCAGATATTGATATATGAAACTGTTCTGAGGTCCACAACTAGACCTCTCAGTATTAACTTGCTGCTCTGACACTCAAAAGCCAGGCCGTTTCTCTTCTCTTCTTAGACACAACTCACAGAATACCCACCTCAGTGAAGGTTAATCTGGGACATGATCAAATGAGACAAAGCAAGGCCACTTCATGACTCTAAGCACAGACAAAAACAAAGGTACGTGTAACACGCTAAACACCAAACACCTCCTTCTCTTGCTAAACAAATAACTGTTTCTTCTTTACCCATAGTGTTGCCTCACTTTCTAAAAGCAACCAATCTAGAGCAAACCCCCGATTCCTTAGACCTGCCCCTGAAACACACAAAGTCCAAATTATAAAACAGGTTTTTCCTAATGCCCTTTTACTGAGAGGCCCCACGGTTGCCCATGGCATGCATTCTCACTCACTGCAAAATAATAAACCCAATTTCTTCAACTACAGGTGTGTTTCCTGGGGTCTTTGGCTGAAAGCAATGACAGTATCAAAGTATAAAATTCTTTAAAAATTCCCATAATCCCAACCACTTTAAAGCAAATTAATTCCCTACCCACACTAAAGCAGACTAATTTTATTTTTCCTTATACCCTTCCAATCCTCACCCACATGTATATACTGTGTATTTTTCTGTTACTGAAATCGCTGTGTATACTACTTTGTATTCTACTTTTACTTGCTTTATCTTGTATCAATTTTGAATGGCTGAGTAATATCTCACCATGATCTTACTCTTAAAGCTTTTCTCCGTAGACAAATAAAAGAATAAAAGAGGAGAATGCACATCTTGCTCCTAAAGTCAATGTTCTACCTAAACTATTCAAAAACATCCTCACCTAGTCTTAGGTCACATGCACCCAAGTTCCTATTTATCTGATCTGTTGATAAGAAAAATGCAGTCTTATTGCTTTTAAAGAAGAGAATTATGCAAGACCACCAGACCAGGTGTCCAGAGGTCTGAGTTCAGTCATGCTTCTAGACATTTTCTCACTCAGAATCAACTTCCTCCCTTGCAAAGTAAGAGTGAAACTGGTCCCTCATTGTCTCTTGTAGTTATCAAGTCTGTGTTCTTGCTACTTCCCTCAAGGGGAAATAGCCACAGGCCCAGTGTTCACTTGACTCGGAGATAAAGGCCAGGCATCCACATCTAGGTTGGCCTGGGCTGCTCCCATTGCCCTGACTAGGGATGCCTTGCCCTTTCCCAGGGCCCTCAGGATCCTTAGCTAATACTTTTCCTTCAGCACCTCGTCACCAGGCAGAGGATGCCAAAGTCCTCAGGAAGTTCGTCACTTAATCATGTACACAAATCAACTGGAACTTTTTCTCTTACAGTTCTGGATGCTCGAAGCTGGTACTGGTAGAACAGATGCAATCCATCAAACGTGAGGGTATGCAAATCATAATCACCAATCCGCAGAGATCAGGATTTCCCCAGAAGGTTTCCTTGTTCCAGCTTGTACCGAATCGACCCGGGGTGAAATTCGCCAGCCCGCTCTACACCCACACCTCTGCTCAGGAAAACACCGACCCCCGTAAAGATGCTGCCGGGACTAGATGTCCCTCAAGCCCCGCCGGCTCCGCACCTGGGCACCCCACTTCCCCGTGCTCCCGCGCGCCCCTCTCCGCGCCCTCGCCTCCAGCTCACCCACCGGTGGCACGTGCTGCGCCACCGAACAGGTGACGGTCACGCTCAGTAGGACGAAGGTTAGGCGACTCCAAACCAGCATCGCTCCTGCTGCGAACGCCGCTACAAATGACGCCAGAAGAGGCCGCACAAGGTACCACCTGAGCTCAGAGCAGACCACGCCCCCGCCGCCGCGTGACCCGCGGGCTGGACCGCACCACGCGAGGCGGGGGGAGACAGACGCGCAGCAGATGGAGAGAGCCGGGCTTTTCGGTGGCACGGCAGGACAAGGGAGCCTTCCGAGAGGAAGAACGAACCCACAGGATGGGGGTCAGCGCTTGCGTTAGGACCGTGGTGTTTGTCGGTCCCCTCCACCCCCCCACTGCTCCGCGAGCAATGGTTGCGCCGAGCCCGAGCTCCAGCCCCAGCTTCGCGCCGGCGGGTGCGGCTGAGGAACTTATAGCCGACGAGTTGCCTCACGAAGGGCCGCGCCCACCTCCGAGCTTGGGGCTGGGCACCTTCTCCGACTCCTTTCCCGGCCCGGTGCGGCCGTGCAGCGTCCGCAAACAGCCCAGGGCGAAGTCCGCCTTCGGGCAGCTCGATACCAAAAGCCCACGAAACGGGCGCAAGCCACGAGAGTCTCAAAACGCGGCGTAGCACGCGAACGCGACCCGTCTTTGCGCTCTAAGGAGGGCAGGGCCGAAGTGAGTGAGGTTTTTCATCCTGACCGTGGGGTCCCCGAACAGGTGTCGAGGCGGGGGGATACCCGGGAGGGGGGATAATTAATTCTCACGGGTAGTAAAGACTGTGAATTACCCATTTAGACTTTAGCAGCCGAGCTGACAAGGCACAGAATTTAGGCTTCAGTTCCTTGCACTTAGACAACAGGTGGAATGTCCAGGTAGAGCCGCGAACCTTCCTTCACTGATGGGAATCAGCTGTGTGTTTTCACTTAACTGATGAAACGCTTCAGGTTGGCAGAGCCGGGGGTGAACCTGGGAGGAGGGTAGGCTTTCGCACCTGAAAAACAGCTTTACAGATATATTTGCTTGGCATTCGTCCCTTGTATGGACGCCGTCGCCCTAGTAGGATGAGTTACTTAAAAGTCCAACAGGAAATCCTACCCTCTGGGTTCTACTTTCTGATTGAGCCTCTTTGAAATCCAACTAGCTTTTTTTTTTTTTTTTAATGCTTCAGTAAAACTCAGAATACTATCACTAAAATCTTCATATATTCTTTTTTTTCTTGTGTGTGTTTGAAATTGCAATTTTACCCATTTGTATTACTTGGTTAGAAAAACCAAACAATCCTTTTGCTGGAGATTGGGAAACGAGAATTGATGTTTGAAGGCTGTTTTCCTAGGGTTTTTTGTTTGTTTGTTTGGTTTTTGGTAGATGACAGGGTTCCTGTCTCTGAGGAGGAAGTTTGACTTTTGAAACATATCACATGATTTTGAAACATATCAGTGGTTCCTGACTGAACAGTGAGCAAGCAGATCATAGAAATGTTCATTAATTCAGAAATATTTACTGTCCACCTACAATGTGCTAATCATTTTTCCAGACATTGGGGATAAGCAGGGAACAAAAAAGACAGGAGGTTCCTCCCTCATGAGGCTTACATTCTAGATGAGAAATGGACAATAAACATCATACCCGAGAAAATTTATATAGGATGTTGGAAGGTAATAAATGTTATAGAGAAAAAGCAGAGTAAGGGGGATCAAGAGTAGGGAGAGTCACAATGTTAAGTAAGATGAACAGGACAAGCATTTTTGAGAAAGTGATGTTTGAGCAGAGATTTGAAGGAGGTGAAGAAGTTAGTTTTGTGGATGCCTAGGGAAGAGTATTCCAGGCAGAGGGAGCAGCTGGGGCAAAGGGTTGACAGTGAGAATGTGCCTGGCATGTTTGGCTACAGTGAGGAAGTCAGTGTGTGTGGAGCAGAAGGAAGAGGGGATAAAAAAAGGAGAAGAAGTCTGAGAGGTAAGGGGGGTAGGGCAGATTATACAGGGTATAAGGAGCTATTGTAAAGACCTCGGCTTTTCTGTGCAAATGTGTAAATAGGTTGAATTATCTTGGACCTTAAAATAAGTCTGAAAAAAAAGAAAAAAGGAAGTAGAGGATTCCCATCTTTTGTATAAGTAGCTATTTGGTTTGAAGATCATTCATCTTTAAAAACATTTTTTTTATTGAATGAAAGTCTTTAAATTCTATGGTGCTTTACAGTTTTCAAAAGTTTCATGCACATGATTTCATATAATCCCATTATTGCCTCTCCCCTTTCCCTTCTCCCCAGCTGGTAACCACTAGTTTGTTCTCTATACCTGAGTCTGCTTCTTTTTTGTTTTATTCCCTAGTTTGTTTTATTTTTTAGACTCCACATTAAGTGATATCATACAGTATATATATTTCTCTGTATTATTTCACTTAGCATTATGCCCTCAAAATCCATCCGTGTTACTACAAATGGCAAAATTTCCTTCTATTTTATGGCTGAGTAGTATTCCATTGTATATATATGCCACTACTTCTTTATCCGTTCATCCTGATGGATACTTAGGTTGCTTCCATACCTTGGCCATTATAAATAATGCTGCTATAAACATACGGGTGCATGTATCTTTTCAAATTAGTGTTTTTGGGTTTTTTGGGGTATATAGCCAGGAGTGGAATTGCTAGATTATATAGGAGTTCTATTCTTAGTTTTTGGAGAAACCTCCATACTCTTTTCCACAGTGGCTTCAGCAATTTACATTCCCACCAACAGCATATGAGGGTTTCCTTTTCTCCACATCCTTGAAGATCATTCATCTTAAATACTACCGAGAGCACTTTAAACATGTCACCAAACACATTTTTTCCCTATGAGAGGATATTAATTGCTGGTTAGATGGTCTGGCAAAATCAGAATCTTTATACAGAAAATTTACGTCAATTAGCATGATATTCTTAGGCATGAAAAATTCTAATTTTCATATAACTTTGCATTTAACTTTCAAAGCCCTATTATATACCATTGATTCTATTTTCAGGCAAATTAAAATTTAAACCTACTTCCCTAAAATTATACCATTTTATGCTTTTTTTTTTTTTTCCCGGTATGCGGGCCTCTCACTGCTGTGGCCTCTCCCGCCGAGGAGCACAGGCTCTGGTCACACAGGCTCAGTGGCCATGGCTCACGGGCCCAGCCGCTCCACGGCACGTGGGATCCTCCCGGACCAGGGCACGAACCCGTGTCCCCTGCATCGGCAGGCGGACCCTCAACCACTGCGCCACCAGGGAAGCCCTATGCATTTTTTTCTTACACCTACATCTTTTTTCTTAATCTACTCGATTCTTCAGTACTAGAAATGTACGGAAGGCCAAGGCAAAGCATGTGGCTATAGGAAACTTTGCTATGGTTTATGGCACACTGACATATTCATGGAAATGGTATTTAAGTGTACGAAGGAATGATTATGTCGGCAGGAAGGGTGGTTCAAATACTATCTTCACAGCAAGCATCAGGTGTAAGACTTGCATAACATATTTAATGTGCAAGAGTCAGCATCAGTAATCGAATTGTTTATCAGAATAGCTGAAGTTCTTGGCAAGCTGTGGACCTTTTCTAATCTCCTACCTAACATTCCTGGGTTTCTGAGGTGATTTAAAATCATTGCAGTCTAATCATCCAACCCTTAATGAAATCTACCGCACATAACACATTACCCAGAACAGGTATGACTTGATTTAATAAAACTGAATGTTCAAAGGTTTGCACTAAAAAAGAAAGAAATATGGAAATAATGTTCCAGTTTAAAAAAAAAAAAACATTTTAGGGAATTCCCTGGCAGTCCAGTGGTGAGGACTCCTGAGCTCTCACTACAGGGGACCTGGGTTCAATCCTTGGTCAGGGAACTAAGATCTTGCAAGCCACGCGGTGCGGCCAAAAAAATAAATAAAAATTTTTAAAAATAATAAATTAAAAAAATTGTACCAGAAGTATTTACCAATGAATTGTTTAATTAAGAAGAAAAGACATAGTATATCTAAAATGTAATCTGAGTTTCAAAGCTTTGATTTTTATCCATATTTTTAGGAAGGAATCTAGAGAATGAAAGATGAAATAGATGGAAAATCAGAAATCTTGCAAAACTGTTACATGATTCTTTTCCTCCAGGAGCTTTATTTATCACACTAAGCAAGATTACTTGCTTTATGTTTTACTTTTATAAAGAAAAATATGTCAAATTATTACCTTTGGCTCAAGGTATAATGATATTTTATTCCATTACAAAACTATAAATTAATTGCTCACATTTAATCTAATTGCCCCCCATGTAATGTCAAAATCAAAAGGTTGGGCTTCCCTGGTGGCGCAGTGGTTGAGAGGCCGGCTGCTGATGCGCGGGACGCGGGTTCATGCCCCGGTCTGGGAGGATCCCACATGCCACTGAATGGCTGGGCCTGTGAGCCATGGCCACTGGGCCTGCGCATCCGGAGCCTGTGCTCCGCAGCGGGAGAGGCCACAGCAGTGAGAGGCCCACGTACCGCAAAAAAAAAAAAAAAAAAAAAAAAATATCTTAATTATTCTTTATTTTGTACTTATCTTTCTGTTACTTTGTGTACCGCAAAAAAAAAAAAAAAAAAAATCAAAAGGTTATCTTAATTATCCTTTACTTTGCACTTATCTTTCTGTTACTTTGTGAATCATTTTTGATGTCTTATTGAACCCCTGGTACCACAGACATGTAAGAATCTGAAGAGACACTTTACAAAAAAATCCTTTTGTCTATTTCTACTTTCTTTGATAAGACATATAGTTCTGACCTGAAAATTATTCGTCAATTCAGTTCAAATTCAATAATCTCTAAATCTTTTTTTCTTGCTCTGATTTCATATTCCTGCATAGTTCCATTTTACATAAACCATTATAAATACCTATTTAATGCTTCCCACCAGTTGTTTCTCATAAGTTTGTGGTAAATTCATTTTTCCCTCAGTAAACTCTGAGTACTTACTCTAGGTGCTGGGTAACTAGCGAACAAATGATCCCTGCCCTGGGGCTTTGTCTTGTGGGAGAGAAAAATGAAGATGGAAGGGAAAATGTAAATCAAATGACTATTTTGTAAAATATCAATAGATTTAACTAATTCATGCTCTACCCTCTGGTTTAATATTGTGGATGTTTTGCCAACCTCAATTCCACTCCTCCATTATACAGCAGACATGCGATTTGGATGAACCGTGTCCCCATCCTTAGCCTCATCTCTGGAGGTGGGCCTGGGTTGGTCTGATGTTTAAGGTTACCCTAGTCCTCTTGCCACCATGCTTGGCTTCGGCCTTAGTCACTCGGACTCTTGAATTCAGTAGGCCATGGTTTGAATCTCAGGGTTTTTGCTCTGATTGAGGCATTTGTCCTTTCTCTTTTAACAGGAAAGAGTAAGCTATTAGTCTCCATTGCTGCTGGCATTCATGCTGTAAACTTGAAGGGAGCTGCCTAAGGATGAATAGGTACTGTGGACAGCACAGAGGAGAGAAGGAAAGAAACTGGGTCTTTATGACATTAAGCTGATAGATGACCGAACACAGAGCCTGTCCAACAACTGGACTCTTAATTATGGTAAGCCACTACTCTTCTTTATTATTGAAGCCAGTTCAAGTTGGTTTGCTTGCAAGTTGAATTGTTGTATCTGATAGCATCCTAAGGGATGCACACATAAAAATAGATATGTCTACCTTCTCAAGAGCAGAGGAGAATTTATAAAGCTATAACACTTAAGTTTCAGGACCTTCACTTGCTCAGGCATCTTCCAAACCTTCTACCCAATTTTACACTTGTAATTTTGTATTCTTGTCTTTAAAGAGGACCATCCAAATTGTATAAGCTTTAGGCCTTACAAAACCATCAGATGTTAAACAAAACAAAACAAAACCATCAGATGTTTTAGGGGAGAAAATTTCCACCTTTCTCCCCAATACTTTTAATTCATGTTTCCCTAGGGGAAGAGTGACTTACCTAATTGGTAAATAGCTGGATGGGTCACTGCACATGTGTGGCCTGACCTCTCTAGCTCTCTCACTCAGATCTGTGTGCCCACAGTGGTAAGTCCTGGATGACAAGAGTGGAGGGGGAAGTAATTGTTGTCTTTGACTACATCTTCCAAAATTGGCACCTATCCAACAGACTTTTAAAATACTATGTTAATGTCATGGCTGTGAAGACTTTGAAGAAAGCATCATGAAAGGGTGGCTCTGGGAGACATTGAGAGAAGGTAGTGAAAAAAAATGGAGCCTTTTGTATGTACTTGCATCTGCTGCCCCCCAACCTGGCCTACTCTGCCCGCAGTTTACTCCCTGTCATGTTAGAAATTGGCTGTGCCCCTGGAAAGCAGTTTGCATTTGTCAAATGACTGAGTGCATAAATTCATTCCAGAGGAGAAGGAGTTGGCATCCCATCTTGGCTTCAGGTCCAAGTTGTTTTCTCTTTTCCAGCTTAATCAGCAGTAAAGCTGATGTTTATTGCCACCCAATGCCTGTGTATATTTCTCAATCATTTCCCAAACAGGAAAGGTGAGGAGAATGATTATTATCCTGAAATGACAACATACGTCAGCAGTAGCAATTATAGTAATATATACATATTAAAAGTACTAAATGACCTACTAAAAGTACCAAGCAGACCACTAGGTGCCATGAAAGACACACATGCAGTAAAGTAGGAATTCCTAATCAAAGGGAGTTTACAACTGAAAAATACCACGAACATAAATATATATCAACTTATGAGGCCAACTACAGTTCAAATGTATGTTTTATATATTCAGTTATATTGGGTTGAACCATATGAGACTGCTATTTTTGTAGGTTAATATGTAATTGACTACCGATACTTTCATATGGCCTACCTAATGTTACCAACACCCAAAACATTCACAGTCATTTGATTTGACTTGGAAGCTGGTGCCATCATACTAGGTCATCTGTAGACCTCTGATGGCTCCTGCTTTTCCTCACCCCTTGAAGATTTTTCACATCTGGCTCACTGTCACTCTTTTAAATTTGATACCTGTCAGTATTCTCGGTGATTGCAATTTCCACAAAGACAATTTTTCCGACATTCTGGTTTTTCTCGGTTTCTTGACCTCTTCCCTTGCAATGTTCTGTATTTTACCTCAAATGCCCAATTCCATTGTCATATCTTAGACATTGGAACATTTACTTGATTTTGCTTCTGGAATAACACTCTTTTTTGATTCTTATATTCCTAACTGGACACGTCTTCAATATCCTCCGTTGGTTTCTACTCATCAACTGACCTTTTTATGTGGGGTGCCCCAGAGCCTGGTCTTCAGATGTCTTTTCTTCTTCACGCATGTTCTCACTTCCCCACTTAATATCTTTCAGTGATTTTCCATTACTCTTATAGTCAAGTCCAGCATTCTCAACCATAGCTCGGAAGGCTCTGCTTAGAAGCTGGATTGCTTCTGACTTCCTCTCTGGAAGGAATTATTGCTTATCACACCTGCTCGCTCATTCCCTTAAAGCAATTTTTCCAAAATACTGTGCTTTTTCCCGCCTTAGTGTCCCTACTCACTGGCTTTCTATGCATGGAATATTCTTTCTCACGCCGCCTTCACACATATAACTCCTGGGAGTTCTGCTTAAGTTATGTCTTCCTTAGCAAAGGCTTCCCTGACTTACATCTTTCCAAACCAAGTTTTGTTACCCTGTTAATCAATTCTCAGATATCCTGTACTTTTCCTTGTCCTTTGCACACGTAGTTATTTGATTAATTACTATTTGTTTAAAGTCTGCCTTTCTTAATCTATAAACCCTTTCAAGACAGGGGTCATGTCTATGTTGTTATCATGGTATCTGCAATATCTAGCACAATTCCTGACATAATGATGGTGTAGAATAAATATATGATGATTAAGTGACTTATTACTTACAGGGCTCAGGATCCTAACTTCCATAAGTAACAATACTTTGTGGGGAATGCATTCAAGTGCTAACTGGGGTTCTACAAGCCTATCCTTCCCTTCTCTTCCCTCAATCACATTTCTTTCATTTTCTCTCTCTCTCTTTCTCTGTCAAGCCTCCAATTTGTGATGGGCTTTGGAAGAAGTGTGAGTTCTAGAAAAAGGACTGGGTCAAGGACCTAGGGTAAGACACCTTGGCTTTTATCTCAGAATATCTCAGAGATAAGCTTTCTTTCTATTCTTCAGGCTCTAAAATAAAGCTTTAGGGATCTTGTTGTTGTTGTTCTATTAAAGATACAAGAAGCACAACCAAACCAACCATAATCCTATACTTCATTTTATCAGGATCATGTAGGAAAAGACCAAATCTAATCCTGAATGTTAATATTGCATCTGTACCTAAAATACAAAGATCTGAAGTAGTGGTATCTGTGAGTTGTAGGATATGCATATATTCAGCCAAAGCGATTAACCCTATTTACTACCACAAACAGTGGATTAGAGTTCCTAGTGTTTCATATATTTGCCAACTCTGGTATTGACTGACTTTAAAATTTTTACTAGTCTGGTGGCTGCAAATGCTGTCTCACTGTAGTTTTATTTTGCAGTGTTGGGGTGGGTTCTCATGAGCCAGTGACATCACAGTGTGATTGTGTTCAGTGACCTCATGTTGGTCGTTTGATTCATCATATGATATTTACCCCATGGAAATCAGCAAACATTACAAATCAGGGCTTTCCCCTCTGGAGAGCCAAGTGTTAAAGATTACCTACCTATATACCATTGTTGATAAGGTTAAATATTTTCTCATGTATTTATGGGCTTTTGTAATTCTTTGAATTATTTTATCTTGAGTGGCTTGGGCTGTTATTACAAACTACCATAGACTTGGTGGCTTATAAACAACAGAAATTTGTTTCTTGCAGTTCTAGAGGCTGAAAAGTGCAAGATCAAGGTGCTGGCACATTTGCTATCTGGTCTGGGCCTGCTACCTGGTTCATAGACCACCGTCTTTTCTCTATAACCTCACCTATGAATACCATCACATTGGCAATTAGGTTTCAACATATGAATTTTGGGGGAACATAAACATTCAATCCATGTCATATCTGTTTGTGTCTTTTGCCTATTTAAAAATTTTTTTGGCTATTTTTTTTTGATTCATTCACAGTTGTTTTTCATATCTTATAAATACTTTACTCATTATTATCTTCAGTATATTTGCTTCACATTTCTTATTACACCTCTGACCTTCCCTCTGGGATCATTTTTGTTCTACCTAGACTTCTCTTAATGGGCATCTAATGGTGATAAATGCTCTCAATTTTTATGTTGACAGTGTCTTTATTCTGCTTTACTGCTTTTCTCTTATTCTTGAAAGATAGTTTCATAGATTATAGTATTCTAGGTTGACAATTTTTTTCTCTCAGCGCATGGAAGATACTCCTCTGCTGTTTTCTGGCTTCATATCTGCTAGTGAGAAGCTAGCAATCAGCTGAATTGCTGAAGTTTTGGAGTGATCACTCTTTTCTTTCCAGCTGCTTTTAAGATGAAACTTTTTTCTCTGTAATTCTGTAGTTTCACCGTAATGTGTTTAGGTGTGTATCTTTATTTATCATGTTTGGGATTCACTGGTATGCCAAGATCTGATGTCTGAAAAGTTCTCAGTTGTTATGTCTATTATCTCTTTCTCATTCTTTTTATTACCTCCTTTTTGTACCTAAAGTAGGCATATATTAGACATTCTCATCATGTTCTGTGTCTCTCGATCTTTATTTCATAGTATATTCTATCTCCTTGTCTCTGTGAGCTGTATTTGGGATCAATTACTGTTATATTCTGGCTCATTATTTTTTTCTTTGCTTTTGTTTAATCTGATGTTTAATCCATCCACTGAATTTTTAATTATGTTTTAAATTTTTTTAAGTTCTTATTTTTATTAAGTTCTTAATTGTTTCAAATCTTCTTAGTCTTTTTATAATCTTTTTTAATGAGGGTTTTTTTTTTAATTTATTTTTTGGCTGTGTTGGGTCTTTGTTGCTGCGCACAGGCTTTCTCTAGTTGTGGCGAGCAGGGGCTACTCTTCGTTGCACTGCATGGGCTTCTCGTTGTGGTGGTTTCTCTTGTTGTGGAGCACGGACTCTAGGCACACGGGCTTCAGTAGCCGTGGCATGGGGGCTCAGTAGTTATGGCTCGCAGGCTGTAGAGCGCAGGCTCAGTAGTTGTGGCGTACGGGCTTAGTTGCTCTGCAGTATGTGGGTTCTTCCCGGACCAGGGATCGAACTCGTGTCCCTGCATTGGCAGGCGGATTCTCAACCACTGCGCCACGAGGGAAGTCCTATAATCTCTTATTTCCTGCTTATATCCCAGAAATAAGTTTTATTTCTTTAAACATGTCAAGTATAGTTATTTAATATTATACATTTGATGATTAATTTTTGTTTTTGCTTCTCCTGATTCTCATTAATGGTTCTTTGTTTCTGTGTATTTTTAAATTTTTCCTTTCCTTCTACTCAGTGCCAAACAAAAGAAAAACTTTCTTTGTCACCCACCTCTGTGCAATAAGATTTATTTCTCATGCACTGTTACCCTTGAAGGCATAGTCCTTTATAGTCATAGATTCCCTCCTGGGTGAGTCCAGGCTCCTACCTCCCATATCTTGGACACTTGTCAAAGCAAAAGCTCAAAGTCTCCAGGATTTGGAAGAAACTTCCAGGTGAGAGTGAGGTTTGGTCCTCATTCATCTCTGTGGGTTCCTGTTTTCCCTTTGTTTGATATCTGTAGATTCCTTTCTTTTGTGTGGATGAGTGGTGTTTTAAAAGATATTTAAAATATTTCACCCAGTGTATTAGTTGTTTTAATAAGGAGTGCCATTCATGGTGTCTAATCTGCTATATTACTGAAAATGCAAGCCCTGCATTTTCATGGTTTTGTAAAATCATGGTGAAACTACCCCACTTCTGGGTTTGATATGAGTGAGATGAGAAATCCCAAGAAAGAAGAAAGAAGTCAGTGCGTTTAGTACTTATTATTTTGTGACTCTGTGTAGTTAAATGGTAGGTCTATTAGCACCATACCCCTCCAACTCCTGGGTATGCATTAGAATAGTGGGGGGAGGCAGAAAGCAGAAGGAAAAATAGTAAATGTGTTCTTAGACCTATAAAATGACTTTTTATTCACTTCTTATTTACACCATATGGTGAATTGATCAGTAATTTTCTAATATTAAAGAGAAAACTGAGGGTCCTGATTACAGTTGGAATTGGGCAAGATGTGGAATTTCTTAGAGCTAATATATTTGTTATATGTTTCTTTGTTATAAGAAAATATTAGTATTGGTTTGAAAAATGATACTTTATATTCTATGAATTCAATCACTATAAAATAATGTATTAAAAAGAAAAGAATTTATTAGGTTTAGAAATAAAACACTAACTGCAAGAAAATTAATAGTAAGAAAGGGCTTGGAACTGAGAAGGTATATTTCAAAACTTTTAAAAATGAAAAGTGTACTTGGTAAAAGAATGAACAGTCATGCTCCTGGAGGGTCGTTCAGAGTTAGAGATAAGGATTTCCAATGCAGGATGAAGGTGTAGCAGAAGCAGTGTTTTAACCTTGCTGGTCTGTAGATAATTTAAGGTGGAGCAAAAGATCAGCTGAGCTGAGTCGACAGAATCTTTGGAATGAATGGTCACGAGAGTGTCAATGCTGAAGTCAGTGAAACAGAGGATGGGAGGCTCAGTGAAGAGAAAGACCAGGAACTAGGTTCCGTGTGGGTCGAGGACCCTGATGTACAGCAGTGTAGAACTGCATTGGTGATGGGTGTGGATGGTATGTGCTGCAAGGCCTGAGTTGATGGGTAGGGGTAATGAGAAGCTTCAAAACTGGTACTTGGGCTCTAGTATATGAGTCTCTAATTCTGGGTGCACTGGGATGAGAGCTGAATTCAGCGTGGAAAAAGTCAGAAGGGGCATTTTCATGGGGGAGTCAAGAGGAAATTTGTCTATTAGAAATTTTTGTTTACCTTCTGCCAAATGCTTAAGTTTTCGTCCATTTTTCTACATTATGGAAAGGGCACACTGGTGTGAAATGAGGCTATGGCAGTAAAAGGAACATGGAAAAAGAAGAGTTGGTAATCATAGGTGGAGAGGTGGGAGAGGTTGAAGAGGCAGTGATGGATATACAGAAGGTCTTCTAGAGAGGATTTTTGGGCTAAAAATGAAAAACAAGGGAGCATACAAGAAGGTTCTGTATCTGTAGGAATTTGGGGAAAAATTATTTTCCTGAACAACAGTAGGAAGGGATATATTTAAACAATTCCTGCTGCTATGCTTTAAAGCTGATGTATACTAGGATTTAGGGCTGAGGAGCTGCACAACAGCCTAGATTGGTCTGAGGTCCACTGGCGATTTCCAAACAAGTTACCACACTTTAGAAAGCCATTTTGCATACACAGGTAGCATCAGACTATGAATGCTGGTGGCCTGCTAAACTATTATCTTAATTTTAAGTTTTCCCTGGGTTTTTTCTGGTATCAGGTAAAAAAACAAACAAAACAAACAAACAAAAAGCCTTGGGGGATTATATTTAGCAGGATAAAGAAAAAACAAACAGGGAATAGTACTTACACAAGCATAAGGGATAATAAAGAAAAAATAAGACATGAGAAGACATTGCCTATTTTTCCCCCATGTGAATAACTACAGCTATACAACTTAATTTTGTCAGGTGGTGTGGTTAGGGAACTAAGGTTAGAAGTCATGACTTGATTCCTTACCTTGGAGTATATTTATATTTACGTTTACACCTTTCTAAAGGAGTAAAGAGACATGCTTTGTTTTCTTTGTTCTCTTCCTTACGATTCCACTTAGTATCTAAGGACCAGAATTAGGAAATAGCATGATGGAAAAATAAACACTAATAAGTAGTGCTATGCCCCTTTTTCTCTACTAGCAGCACTAACAGGATTGCAGAACCTCATTAGGTTTGCAGAACACTGTAAGAACACCTGCAGATTTTAATTTATAAGTCCTTGCTGTGCAGTCTGAAAAGAAAATCTATTTTTTTTTAATGAAATACAAAGGCAGGGTTGAAACACAAGGCCAAATGGAAAGAAGGCTTGTTTTTTCTCCATCTTGGAAAATAAGCCTCAGTAATGTTTTAAGTAGCCCAGTGGCAAAAAATTAAACAGAAATACATCAAATAGTGCCAGAGATTTTCCTAGGGTAAAGTACACAGAAAATGTCATAATGCAAAACCTGCCTTAACACCATCCAGTTCACTTAATAAAATATGCATTAAAAAAAGCCTGTAAACTAATAGGTGGGTGAGGAAAAGGGAAGTAAAGGTATGAAATTGTTCTTTTTCTCATTTTGTTTCTAATCTTTTAATTAAATGAAATGGATTTCAAGATGACTGAGCTTGAAAAAATTATCACAGGTTACCTACATTAATCTCCTTAGGCTAATATTGATGATAATAATACCATAAAAGAACAATATCTTGAAAAGTAATTTTTGATGTTTTTTACCCATTATGAAAGCTATCATGTCATAATAATTTGGTTAATAAAATATGATGTTAAGCTAGCATATTTTAATATATTCTTCTGTGTTGTAAGAGTTTAGAATAACTGAGTAAATATAATTCCTACAATAAGGAGTTGAACCCATGCCCTGATTAGCTCTACACTAGAGCTGACCCAGGAACTCCGCAGCATTTGGGTGGGTACTGGGTCATCTGGTATGCTGAGTCCATTTTAGGAGTTCGGGCCTATTTTAAGATGTATGAATGTATTCATTGATTTTAATGATTTCTTTATTATTTCTGTAGGATGTTGGTGAGTTTTGTATCTGTATCTAGGAAAGTCCAGACAGGTCCTTAATTTGGGAAGAGGGCAAGGAAAAAATAAGAGTTTGAGCATGTCATGGTGGAGTAGCTTGACTAGACTAACCCTCTCACACACGCAAAAATTAAACTTTGGACAAAATATTAAAAATTATCTAAAGGTAATGGAGAGTGACCAAAAGTACGCAGAAACTTGAGGGGAGTTAATTCTAGTGAGAAGGGAATCATATTTTCAACATTTTTTCAACTTAGGGCAGGCCCCATGCAGTGCCATTAAAACTCATATGGAAACTTTTAGTCTTAGTAGTTGAGGAATCTGAGGACAGAGTTCAGAGTAACCAGAGTCTAGAAAGTGAGGAGGAAATCCTGAAAAAAGAAGAAAGCCACAGAGAGTAGCCATACTGCCCAAATCTCTCACTGATCTCAGAATTCCAAATCTTTGGGGCAGACTTCAAGCAGCCCAGCTAAAACTGAAAGAACTGAAAGGATATTTCAGCTGTAGCTCACTGTGGGGAGATAGAATTTGGAGCTTGAGGTCAACCATATTAACTGCCTACTAAACAACAAAGATTCTTCAGAAGGACAAAACAGAATCCACAGTTTCTATAATGTATTATTCACAATGTCCAGGATACAGTCTAATTATATCAGACATATGAAGAAACATACTAAAAAGAAAAGGCAATTAGTGGTGACTGATCCTGAGATGACCCAGATGTTGGAATTAGAAGACAAGGATTTTTAAGGTAGCTATTATAATTCTGCCTAAAAACAAAACACCACCAAAAAAAGACTTTTAATGAATGGATAAGAAATTTCAGCAGAGAAAAAGAAATTATAACAACAGTAGCAATAACCACAAGATCAAATGGATTCTAGAAGTGAAAAATAGTGTCTGAGATTAAAAAATCACCAGATGGGTTTAATAGCAGTTTAGAGATAAGAGAGAGTCAGTGAACTTGAAGATAGAAAAATCAAAATGATCTAATCTGAAAATGTGTGAGCAGTCAAAATTGGGTGTGGGGAGATTTTTGTTTGTGCTTTTATTGTATATAACCTTCCTTTTGATAAGGTTCCTAAACTAGTAAATCAGGGGAATGTTTGATCAGAATGTATCTTGATTTTGATAGTGCTTTAAACAAAATTTCTCATGATACGCTCATGCACAAGATGGAAAAATGTGCACCACATGACTATATGCAGAAACATTCATTCTTGATCTCTGCCACTCTCCCAGACTAACTTCATTGCATAATGGGGGTTCTATAAAGTGCAATGCTGGAAACAGGGAAGGAACACTCACCTATTACCTGCAATTTTTATTCATTTGTTGTCCTCCTTCGCCCATGAGGGCAGGCGATGCCTATTTTTAATCTGTATCCTTCAGTTGCCAGGACCTGTAATTAGTCCTGCTCTCTCAAATGGGGGCAAGAACTGGGTGAACATGAGGGTGAGCATGGTGACAAGGAGTACAGGAATATACTACGTTCAAAAATTCAGGCAGACAGAATGTTTGTTCCAGGGAAATCAGTTGGCCGGCAGATGGTCTTTGGTACCAGGCTACCGTTGGAAATAAGACTTCAGTCTCTTGAGGGTAGTGTTTCTCAAAGTGTGGTTCAGATCACTTGCTTCCGAATTACCTGGAGTGCTTGTTAAATGTCAGTTTTGGGGACTAATCCTAGATATGCTAAGCCTGTACCTCTAAGGATGGGTCTTGGAAATCTACAGGTACCCTAGGCGATTCTTTTTTTTTTTTGTGGTACGCGGGCCTCTCACTGTTGCGGCCTCTCCCGTTGCAGAGCACAGGCTCTGGAGGCGCAGGCTCAGCGGCCATGGCTCATGGGCCCAGCTGCTCCGCGGCATGTGGGATCCTCCTGGATTGGGGCACGAACCTGTGTCCCCTGCATCGGCAGGTGGACTCTCAACCACTGTGCCACCAGGGAAGCCCCCTAGGCAATTCTTATGTATATAAATTTGAACTGTTTCTTTTTACAGGTTGGGGAGCTGACAAAAGCAAGGACTAGACTAAGTCCTAGGGCAGGTTTCACAATCTTGGCACCATTGACAGTTTGGCTGGATAATTCTTTGTTGTAAGGGAGTGCTGTCCTGTGCATTGTAGGATGTTTAGCAGCATCCCTAGTTTCTAACCCTCTAAATGCCAGAGTACCCCCTGTTCTCCCAGTTGAGACATCCAAAAATGCCTCCAGACATTCCAAAATGTCCCTTGGAGGGCAAAATAGGCCCTGCTTGAGAACTGCTGCTTTGGGGGATCAGAGTAGTAAGTATCCAAGGATCAGAAGAAGGAGAAAGCAATATGGGGGAATGTCCACCTACTGGAATTGGAATGCCAAGTTAGGGCCAGAGCTACAGCAAGAGCTTCTCCTTTATAAGGCTGATGTTGGTAGCTTAGCTACCTTGCTGTACTCGAGGGGCCATGTAAGTCTAGAGTTGGTGACAGATGGAATATAAATATAAAAGCTGAGAATTAGACAAGGTGTGGCACCAGGTCTCAGTCATGGCTGTGCATTGGAATCAATGTGGAATTGTAAAAACATAAAAATGCCTCAGCCAACCTTAGCTCTTCTGAAGCAGAATTTCCAGTGGTGAAGTCCAGGCAACTGGTACACAAGCTGGTTTGGGAACACTCACAGAGTTAGATGACATCCTGAATACTGTTTTCAGGAACTCAGAAAGAGACAGGCTAGGAATAAAACTGTCTCAGCATAGCAGACCTCAGCAATGCTTAGTGTCTGAGCCTCGTTAATAGCTCCCATCCCATCCCACACGTGAGGATGAAAGCATTATATAAATACATATCCATTGTGGCTAAACTGTCCTAAGTAGGGAATTTCCCCAATTTTACTCTTATCCTCTGTTCTGAACCTACTCGCTCTTTTGTAAAATGTTTCCTTTTCCCATCCCACTGCTTAATACCCGATTTCTTTCTCTCTGTGCAGCCCCCTTGTCCTGATATTTGTTTGGCTTGTGTGTGATTTGGGCAATATTTAAGAGGTAGAATCAAAGCCTTGCTGACTGATTGGATTGGGAGTTTCTAATTTCCGTTTAAAGGTACTGATTAGGCATCTATTGTACTAAGAAATGCAAAGTAAGACTATAAAGCAATAGGACAACTTCCACAAGCTGCACAAGAAGCATCAGTTTCACAGAGTAGCACTTCATGCTTTATGACAGGAAATCCAGAAAAGAAGAGAATTCTGTGGTACTTTAAGTGTGTACTCTAAGTTTCATTTCCATGTGAAACACCAGTTGAGTAAAAAAGTACATCCATGGAGAATCTCAATTAAACTTGATTAATCTTGGTTAAATCTAGCAACTGGTTCAGCAGTAATTCCATAACAGCCCAATAATTCTGTTAAAACACTTCCACTGATTTTTTTTATTCAGGAAAAAAGACGACAGAAACAAAAATCCTGGTCATTTGCAATATCTATCAGCTTTCAATTTTGCTCTCCTGTTTAAACAAAAACAAATAATAAAAATTATGTAGAAACATGTCATATATAGCCAACTGCTACTAAACATAAACTCATGCTCAGAAATTGGGCTCTCAATTTTGGTTATTATATTACCACACTGCCTATATTAAAATAGTTTAATTAAAATTTTACTTTTCAATTTTATGTTTCATACTACATGGATTTTATTCTTACAAAAAAAATCTTTTCCTGATCTTTAACTCATGTTGCTTAAGGGCTTTTTAAATCCATAACAGCGATTTTAATTGCCTCTGAATTTAAGCATGGCCTAAGCTTCTATTTAACAAGGTGGCATTGTTGTATTTTCATAAGTGATAAAAGTTAGAGGACACAAGCCTTACTCTTTTTTTTTTCTTTTTTTTGTGATACGCGGGCCTGTCACTGTTGTGGCCTCTCCCATTACGGAGCACAGGCTCCGGACGCGCAGGCCCAGCGGCCATGGCTTATGGGCCCAGCCACTCTGCAGCATGTGGGATCCTCCCGGACCGGGGCGCGAACCTGTGTCCCCTGCATCGGCAGGTGGACTCTCAACCACTGCGCCACCAGGGAAGCCCTAAGCATTTTTTAAATGTTGTAAATCTAGGACACTACTTACCTAAATAGGAATACTAATAAATAAACATTAATAACTTAACATTAGTAATGTTAAATATCCTGCACACATCTGAATTCAACTTAATAAAAGTGCTTCAATTTTGTTATTCAATTTTACACTTAGAAATTTTTAAACTGATTTTTATCTCATTTTTGGAAAGCTGTACTATAACAGAGCTCACTGAATTTTGAAATTAGTCAAAGAATTTCTTTCTAGCCCTGGTTCTAATAGTTATAAAAACTTGATGGTAAATAAATTTATGAAACAGTTTCAGTCAGACCTGAATTTCTTGCAATAAAATATATAAGCACTTGGAATCTGGCTATTTCCAGATATTCTTTCTTGGTGATCTTTTCCCAGACTTATGATGTCCTTTTAAGGTAATACCACCACATTCAAAAATTAAAGACAAAAATTTGAAAATTACAGTAATCAAAAAAGAACATGGGTTTATATACACTACTTCTATTGGCTACTGAAAATAGTTGGAAATGATTCAAAATATGCCTACCTGTCCAGAAGTGTTTCATGCAAAAATCCATCTTTCCGGGCCTTTTTAAGAATTTTACTGTCTTCTTTACTTATTTTAAGTTTGTGGTCTTGGAAGCTCTGGAATTTCTTTCTGTTAAGAAAATATCTTTCTTGAAAAATATCTCAAACTTTGATTATACATGTTTACTGATGAGCTTAAAATATTTTTAAAAGTTTTTTGTTTATTTAAAAAAAACTGTTTTTCTTAAATAATATACAACTTTTCAACAACAAAAATGACTTTAGTACCCCACCATCAAAGAGGCAGTTGTTTGGATAGCTCTACAAATTCAAGATTTGGAATACTGCCTGGAGTCTCCTGTGTCCTGGCAGCATTTGGTTGGCATTATGTACTGACAATGACAGACACTCTATAGAGTAGGGAGAATAGATTAACTCAAGTGATTTGAGCATTGAAAGCTAGCAGGATGATAATTACAAAAACTGAAGCCTTAAGAGAAGCATTCAGTTTAGTGCTCTGTCCTAGAGTCTACATTATGTTGTCTCTGCTTGTCCTTCAGGTTATTTTATTTTAGGTGCCTTGAGAAGCATCTCACTGCCAAATCTACAGTTCTAAAAGGAAAAAATATACCTACACATAATTGATTTCACACTGTTTAACATTTCCTTTGTCTTCTTCTGGAATATCATCTTTTTTCTTAGTTTCTCTTTCAGCACAGGATCTAATCTGGATATTGGAGATGAGAACCCAACAGGTTACACATTTATCTTCCCCCTGCTCCACCTTACTTATTACAGAAGAACATTCTAGGTGATTTCTTATGCAAAAGAAGAAAACAGTTAACTTAGCAATTAGATTCAGAAAAAGACAGATTCTAGATATGTGTTTTTATTTATATATACAATTTATCTAAATAATTGCTATTATATGTTTCTTTAGAGCCCTTACATCAGAAACACTGAAGAGAAACTTATTTGAAAAGCATTTTACAGATCAGATCCCACTAAGCCAATTAGGCAATCATTTAACTAATTTAATTTTGGCTGCAAAAGTAAATACAGTAGGATCAAATTATCCTGCTATTTAGTGTTCATTTTATAACACTGGAAGTTTAAGATAGTAGCTATTTTACTATGCATAGGATATTACCAACACATTAAAACTTTTAACATAACACAATTTGTTTTCATCTAATTGGAATCTATCCCTTTTAAATACTCCTTATACTTTCATCAGTTTTGACAGATACTTACTATCACATTCCATAAATTAACTGATACAGATATAGCAATTAGGATCAACTGAGGGGGGTAAGAAGAGGACAGAATTCAGGGCCATGAAACTGGCAATTTGCAACCCAAAGGACCCACATTGGAAAGGGATCTCTGTGCCTTACAGCACAATTCCAAGATTGCTTAGAAACTGGTGAGCAGTAGGCATGTGCAAATAATATGTGTGTGACGGTTTTGGCTGGAGGAGTCCTAGAAGACCTGGGGAAATTCTGGGCCAGGTCTGTGACACAATACTGCTTTTGGCAGGAGGGAATGTGTTCTGGTAGATAAGGCTAGGCTATAAAGGTGGATGCTGACACAGACTAGCAGAGCCTGCAACGTAAAAGGCAAGGTGGAAAGAGTCCTGGATTATCATTGCTCAGAGCTTTCAGGTACCTGACTAACCAGACAGACCCAGGGATACCTGACAGGTACTTCATATAAAAACGGTTGTAATTACTGATAAATATAGCACAGTGTTTTTTTATTTCTGTAGATGTGCAAAGTACTGGACATACATTTGTACTGCTTGTCTTCAATAATCATACTTTTATAATGTAATCCAGATGAAAAACAATTCAAGCACGATACAATAAAATTAAATATAAATAAAATTAAAAATAGGTGAGTCAGAAATCCACCAGCATTTTTCTAATGACTGCTTCCTGAGAAGCAGTGTGGTGTGGAACGTAATTTCTAGAGTCAGTTGGGCCTGGGTACACATCCTGTCTCCACTTTATCTGTGTGACTTCATGAAGTGACTGATCAAAACAGTGAGGATGTAGGGAAGGTCAAAGGTTGTTTCCTCCTCTGTAAAGTTAAGATAACCTCACAGGAATACTATGAAGATAAAAGACAACTATGCATGTGCCTCACTCAGCAGAGTACCTGCAGCTACTTGCTGTAGTTTTGTTTATATAATTGAAAAATATTATGACTAATACTTTTTAAAATACAACAAGAATATCTAGGTTTTAGATTTAAATTTTTGGGATTTTGGCTTTTGAGAAAATTATGGAAGATAGACCGAAACTTCTAATTCCTGAGCTGTCTAGAATGGTATTTTTTTCTCCATCAGTCAACTCCAAATAATGAAATGAAGAGTTACTGGTATTAACATTCTTGTTTAAAAAGATTAGTGATATTTTTCAAGGTAAAAAGAATACTGTAAGACTGTAAAACTGAGGATTATGAAAATCGAGAACATTTTAAAAATAACATCAAATATATGACACAGAATTTAAAACAAAACATATGCAGATACTTGATAGATGTGTTTAAATTATGCTGTTAGTAGAGAAAATATAACATGGATTTTTATGCTTTATTTATAAGGATTAAAGCCACCTTAGAAAAGG
Source organism: Neophocaena asiaeorientalis asiaeorientalis (assembly GCF_003031525.2). Taxonomy (NCBI): domain Eukaryota; kingdom Metazoa; phylum Chordata; class Mammalia; order Artiodactyla; family Phocoenidae; genus Neophocaena; species Neophocaena asiaeorientalis. Next base: position 6,134,881 of record NW_020174712.1, on the reverse strand, counting down.
CTTTTTTCCCTCGTTTCTTTAAGCCTTCCACTCTGGCCCTAACTAATGCATTACACACAGCAAATCTGGATCAGATTACAACATTTTAAAGAGAAGCAGTCACATCATACATGTGACATGTATTAGTCTATAGAAAAGTCTCATGATTACCTTTATCATTTCTTCTTCTCCTGCCGTTTTACTTTTTGCTTCTATATCACCTGCTTCATTGCATCTAATAAAGCAGCTATTTGAGGCCAGTAAAGCCATTTTCCCCTAAATGAACAAAATAATAAGAAATAAGTTATGAGAATACCTGTGAAAAAAATTCTTAAGTCTTGAGACTAAATTGAATTTTTCCCATGTCTAAAAGTAATCAGGAAAAATAATGTGAAGAAAACCTGGAAAAATAAAAAAAATACAGAAAAGAAAACCAAAATCACCTATAATCTTACTACTCAAAGATAACCACATTAAATATTTTTAGTATATTCTATTAGTAGGACTAAATTCGAACTGTATGGAATAGAATTATTTCCCTTGGCTTCAGAGATTTATTGAGGATATAACTGATTTAGTGTTTTAAAAAGTTAGCTTTAAAGACAAAAAAAATTATAATAGTAGTGTTTTAAATTTTTCTCCATAATTAGAAAATATAAAAACATATCATAGTTGATTGAAGTATAATCAACTATACTTCAATAAAATTTAAAAAAATGCAGAGAAAATATATCTCATAAAAGCTAGCCTTCGATGCCTTTGAATTTATTGCTCAGAACTTTAAGAATCAATGTCTGAGGGACTTCTGGGTGTAGGAAGAATTAAATCTTCTATCATATCCAGTTACAAAAGTGCTAATAACATGGATTTGACTTAATTTCTTATTTGAGGTGGTAAGGGCTGGGTTTTCTGTCACCTGGATGACTTTTGGTAAGCTTGGATGTGGCTGTATAGTCTAAGGTGATTTAAATCTGTGCTGCTGATCTTTCTGCTGAGTACCTTTCTGTAACAAAGTTTTACTTGTTACATCAGGGACTTCTAAGTCTTTCTTTCATTTAAATTTAAAATTTTAAAACTTAGTGTTTTTCCCCAAAATAAAGTGAAATGAACATCCTCAAATTCTGTATAACTGGTAGTATCTGACTTATCATCCTGGCCTTATCATATGTTGGTGTTTTCTGTTGATATAATGAAAAATATCTATTCAGTTTCTTTGCCCATTTTTTAATTTTTCTTTCTTTTGCTATTGAATGAGTTTCTTATATAATTTGGACATTAACACCTTGTCAGATATATGGTTTGCAAATACTTTTCCCAATCCATAGCTTGTCTTTTCACTTTGTTGATTTTTTTTTCCCCTGTGTTGCACTATTTTTTGAGCTCTTTTTAAGATTATGAATTCATGTTGGTTTTAAAAAATTTAATGCATTATTGCAGTGTATTTTTTTCGGTTTTTTTTAACATATGTTCTCAATGAATGTTAGAGACTTTCCCATTCACTGACAAGGAACTTTTATAAACAATAAGAGTACTTACATCTTGAAAGACTGGTTCCCATTGTTCTCTTGGTCCAATTGCATCTGAACGCCCAACAACAAGTCCATCTGAATTTATACCTAGGTATTTTCCATAGCCAGATTTCAGGGCAATTCTTCAGATCAATAAAATAGATCAATGTTAAAAACGGAGAGAAAGGAAATTAAATATGGAACATAAAAATAGTATGTGTGTGTATAAAAATTCAAGACTAACCACAGTCCAAATGTTCAAAAGCCATGTGTGGCTAGTGGCTACCGTATTGGACAATGTAGTTCTATGTATACAATTTAATATTCTACTTTCTTAATACAAGTATTATATAATACCTTATATAGCAAACATTTTCCAAATTCATTATTCTTCAAAAACACTACTTTTAATAGATATATAATATTCCATTACAATGTATCATATTGTATTACAGTGTATTAATTATAGTTCAACTCAAGCTTACCTGGAATCAGACAATTTGACAGCTGTAAACTGCTCTGGAGGACTAGGACCCTCATCAACTACAGGAGAAAAAACAATTTGAAATAAATTTGACATTTCTTATAAATATATATATAAAGATACTCTTTAGCTTGAAAGAAGTAGCTCTTTTAAAAACAAACATAAGAATATTATATTATGATGTAATTATAATACAGTATTCATAGTATCAAGAGTTACTTTATCTTCTATATAACTCATGTTTAGTTTTACATACTTAACAAGATAGGTCAGCATGATGCTTATTTAGTCACTTCCAAGATACTATCTCTTTGTATTTTAAAATGCAGTCAGCACATAGACAAATAAGCACTTAATATTTAAAAAGCTAAATGCTTTAATTTATTCAAGGGATGGCCATTCACACAAAAAGCTACTGCTTTTTAATCTTCTAATTTCTTCGTATCTCATTAGTGCTTCTTCCCATAGGCTAAAAGGAATGAGAAAACTTTAAATTATTAACAGTTATTTAATGCTCCAGATTAGTTTTGGCAAAAGGTCTAAAGAATAAAGGAATTCAAACCTTTGACTCAACCAGGTTTTCTTTTTCTTTCTATTTATTATTTCAATTATTCATATTGTTTTTGATTCCCATGGATACTCTTCTGGAACTATACAGAATGTTTTCAAATGCTTATACTGGAAAGAGGGAGTTGCCAATAACTGGTAAATAGTGAAGAAGGAAAAAAAATGGAAGAGTCAAATCAATGGATTCATTCCTTTGGAATATATTCGAGATTTGTTAGAATTTGGCCTAAGTGAATGAATGTTATAAAATATATACTGTACCCTTTTCCCTTCCATTGCTTCTACCAGACACAAACCTTCTTTATGTGGAGCTCCCAGTGTAAAAAGTCCATTGTCAAGTGCATGTATGTAGGTTCCTTTATCCATTTCAATCGCTATGGTTCCTGAAATCTCACCAAAGTTTGTTACTGTCCACCAGATTCCTAAAAAATAAAATCAGTAATTTAAATTTATGTTCTGGATTTGACAGAAGGTTCTTACTTGTTGCTGTTGTCATTATAACATATTTAAAATTTTTATTTTGTAGTTGTAAGAATAATACAGGGAGATCTCATATACCTTTTAATCACTTTTTCCCAATGGCTAACATCTTGCATAACTATAGTCAGTATCAAAACCAAATCCATGAAACTGATACAATCCATGAAACTTATTCAGATTTCATCACTTTTACACACACTCACTTGTATGTTTCTATGCAGGTATGTAGATCTAGGTTACTACCACCACAGTCAAGATTAGGTTCTTTTAAAATGTAAAATAGCAGTACACATGAAGGCACAAAATGATATACAGAGAACAGACTCTCTCATATCAGCCTCCAGTCATCCATGACTGGTTTCCAGAGGCAATGACTACTGCAACTTGTTTCTTATGTATCCCTCCAGATTATAATTACAATTGCTAAGACTGAGGTCAGGGAGCTTATTACGTATATTTTCCTTCTAGGAGTTTTATGGTTTCAGGTCTTACATTTAAACATTTAATTCATTTTGAGTTAATTTTTGTGTATGGTACAAGATAGCAGTCCAGTTTTCCCAACATCATTTATTGAAAAGACTGTCCTTTCCTCATTGTATATTCCTGGAATATGCATGGGTTTATTTCTGGGCTCTCTATCTGGCTTCATTGATCTATGTGTTTGTTTTTATGTCAGTACCATACTGTTTTGATTACTTTAACTTTATAATATACTTTGAAATCAGGAAGTGTGATACCACCAGCCTTGTTCTTCTTTCTCTATATCGCTTTATTTGGGGTCTTTTGTGGTACATATAAATTTTAGGACTGTTTGTTCTACTTCTGTGAAAAATGCCACTGGAATTTTGATAGGAATTTCACTGAATCTGTAGATTGCTTTGGGGTTAGTTTAGACATTTTAACAATATTAATTCTTCCAATCCATGACCATGGAATATCTTTTCTACATGTCTTCTTCAATTTCTGTCATTAATGTCTTATAGTTTTCAGTGTACAGGTCTTTCACCTCCTTTGTAAATTTATTCCTAGGTATTTTATTCTTTTTGATGCAGTTGTAAATGGGACTGTGAATTTCGCTTTCTGATAGTTCATTATTAATGTATAGTAAATGCAACAAATTTTTGTATATTAATTTTGTATTCTGCAACTTTACTGAATTCGTTGATCAGTTCTAACAGTTTTTTGGTGGAGTCTTTAGGGTTTTCTATATATAATATCCTGTCATCTGCAAATAGTGACATTTTTACTTCTTCCTTTCTGATTTGGATTTCTTTTTCTTGCCTAATTGCTCCGTAGGACTTCCAATACTATGTTGAATAAAAGTGGCAAGTGTGGGCATCCTTGTCTTGTTCCTGATCTAGAGGAAAAGCTTTTCACTGTTGAGTACAAACCTAAATTGTATCCAATTTTTGTTGGGTCTGATAATGAGATAGTGTTATGTATTAAAAGAAAGAGCAAAACAGAAGGAAGAAAAGAGAGAAAGAGAGAGACTGATCTTGTAAGAAATGCACATTTATGTGTATATGTATAATGACTTAGTATCTGTTATTTATTTTAAAATTCTCCAAAAAAATGTATGCATGAGAGATTATCTCACAGTGGGCATGTGTGTAAATGAAACAAGACTGTTAAAATATTGATTATTACTAAAGCTCAGTGATTCATTATATTCATGGAAGATTCATTACATTCTTTTCTCTACTTATGTATTAGTTTGAAAATTTTCCATGATAAAACATTTTTAAAATTGAGTTAATCACACTGTACAAAATTATCTATTCAGCTAAACAGGTCAGGCTCTTCATAACTAATAAAAAAATTAGTAAAAGGTTAGCTTAAATGAAGCTGGACCTTACCTAATATCATATACACATACTAACTCAAAATGCATCAAAGACCTACATGTAAGAGCTGAAACTATCAAGATAAAACTCTAAGAAGAAAGCATATGGGAGAAGTCTCATGCCACTGGATTTGGCAATGATTTCTTGGATATGACATTAAAGGTACAAACAACAAAAGAATAAACAGACAAACTGGACTTCATCAAAATGAAAAATTTTTGTGCAAAGGACACTATCAATAGAGTAAAAAGACAACCAGAAAATATTTGTACATCACATATTTGATAAGGAATAAATATCCAGGATATGTAGAGAACTCTTAAAGCTCAGCAACCACAAGAAAAGCAACCCAATTCAAATGATGGGCAAAGGACTTGAATAGGCATTTCTCCAAAGAAGATATGCAGATGGCCAATAACCACATGAAAAGATGCTCAACATTACTAATCATCAGGAAAATGCAAACCAAAACCATAATGGGATACCACTTCATACCCATTAGGATGGCTATTATCAAAAAAAACAGAAAATAACAAGTGTTCATGAGGATGTGGAGAAACTGGAACTCTTGTGCACTGCTGGTGGGAATGTAAGATGGTATGGTGGTTTCTCACAAAATTTCAAATAGAATTACTGTATATGATCCAGCAATTCCACTTCTGGGTCTATACCAAGAAGAAATGAAAGCAGAGTCTTGAAGAGATATCTATACAACCATGTTCACAGGCAAAAGGTAGAAGCAACCCATGTTTTCATTGATAGATGAATGGATAAACAAATATGGTATATACATACAAAGGAATATTATTCAGCCTTAAAAAGGAAGGCAATTCTGACACATGCTACAACATGGATGAACCCTGAAGACATTATGCAAAGTAAGACAGTCATAAAAGGACAAATACTGTATGATTCCACCCTTCTGAGGTACTTAGAGTAGTTGAATTCATAGAGACAGAAAATAGACAGAAAATAGAATGGAGGTTGCCAGGGACTAGGGGGGAGTAAGGAATGGGCATTTATAATTTAATGGGTGCAAAGTTTCACTTTTGCAAGATGAAAAAAATTCTGGAGATGGATGGTGGTGATGGCTGTATAACAATGTGAATGTACTTAATGACACTGAATTGTACACCTAAAAATGGCGAAAGCGATACATTTTGTTATGTATATTTTACCACAATTAAAATAATTTAGTGAGAGCTTTACATAATTTATTTCTGACTTATAGCTATAATTGTTTTCAGTAAAAAAAAAATGCTTTACTCAGAATCATTATCAGCATCCTATGATCATTAAAACTTTCTTAAAAATGTAATAGTTAATGATTTTAAATTATTTGTATTTTATATGTTCTGTGCCATTTTGACCAAGTACACTTAATGTTGATTCTCCCCAAATGACCTAGATTCAATATAATTCTCCAGGAAAATCCAACAGGATTTATGGTAGAAAATAATAAATTGTAAAATTTATATGGAAACGCAAAGGATCTAGAAGAGTATAAAGAAGTATAGAAGTATAAAGAAGAAGTATAAGGTTGGGAGATTCACACAACCTAATTTCAAGACTTTATGAAATGACAGTAATCAAGACAAATATATCACTAGAACAGTAGACGAATCGATGGAACAGAGTCCAGAAATAGACTTAACACATATAAAGTCAATTGATTTTTGACAAAGATACCAAAGCACTTTAATGGTGAAAGGAAAGTCTATTCATCAATGATGCTGGGACAACTGGATATCAATATGAAAAGAAAAGAGAGAAAGAGAAAATAATTTGTAAAATGTATTTGGTTAAATAATATTTATTGGGCTTCCCTGGTGGCGCAGTGGTTGAGAGTCCGCCTGCCGATGCAGGGGACACGGGTTCATGCCCCGGTCCAGGAGGTTCTCACATGCCGCAGAGCGGCTGGGCCTGTGAGCCATGGCCGCTGAGCCTGCGCGTCCGGAGCCTGTGCTCCGCAATGAGAGAGGCCACAACAGTGAGAGGCCTGCGTACCACAAAAAAAAATAAAAAATAATATTTATCTATATTAGGCCTTTTTTAAAATGATATATCAGAATCTCTGGGTTATTAAGCAGTGTAATGATTCAGAGAACCATGTTTCCTCTCTCCTGTGCTTTCTCCTGATGATGAAGAAAAGGCCTCAGCAATGACATCTACTGTGCTACAGCATAAAAGCAATCTATAACTATAAGTAATATTTGAGCACTTTAAGACAAATATGAGTCGGTCATAAATTCCTTCTACTTCCTTTTTACTACTTATCCCTACTAGGAAAATAATTTTAAAGGGATCTCAACCAATGTTAACTTTTCTCAGAATAAGGTATACAAAACTGACTCACCAACAATATCAAGTTGAATTTCTTCATCTTCTTCTCTTTTTCTCTTCTTCTCTTTGCTCTTTTTCTTCTTACTATAGGAGATAATTTATATAGATGAGTTTAAATATATTGATTTGCCTACTGTCATATGATGGAATCTTAGAAGACTCTTTTAAGATGTACATTGATATATATATTATTGATTTACAACGATATACATTGATATGCCCTCTTACTTCTAATCCTGAGAAGTCACTTCTGATCCTGTACATACTGTGTTACAGTTAAGAGAACAGACTCTGGAGCCAGACTGCCTTTTAAAAGCCTGATTCTGTCATTTCTTAGCTCTGTGATTTTTGGAAAATTTACTTAATCTCTCTGTAAGTCAGTTTCCCCATCTACACAGTAAGGATAATAATTTAACCCAACTCTTAAGGCTGTTGCGAGGATTAAGAAAATGCGTATCTTCATACATTGCTCATGAAAATGTAAAATGGTGCAGCCACTTTAGAAAAGAGTTTGGAGTTCTCAAAAAGTTAAACGCAGAGTTACCATAGGACTTAATTCTACTCCTAGGTATACACCCAAGAGAAAAGAAAACATATGTCTGTACAGAAGCTTGTATTAAGAATATTCATAGCAGCATCATTCACAAGTGCCAAAAAGTGGAAACCCAAATGTCCATGAACTGATGAATGGATAAACAAAATGTGTTGTATCCATACAATGGAATATTACTCAGCCATAAAAGGAATGAGTACTAATATAACATAGATGAACCTTGAGAATGTTATCCTAAGGAAAAGAAGCCAGGTACAAAAGGCCACATATTGTATGATTCCATTTATATGAAATATTTAGAAGAGGCAAACTGATACAGACAAGTGGATTAGTGGTTGCCTGGGATTAGGGGATGAGCAGAATGGGGAGTGACTGCTAATGATTGTGGGGTTTCTTTTTGAGATGATGAAAATGTTCAGCAACTTGACAGTGGTGAACCTTGTGAATATCCTAAAAGGCACTGAATTCTACTTTAAAAGGGTGAATTTTATAGTATATGTATTATATCTCAATAATTAAAAGAAAACCCAGAGTGACTTTAAAAAAAAGTTAATATGTAGTACTTAGAATAGTTCTTGGCACACAGGAAGTGCTATGTATGTGTTAATTATATTGATAGTTATAATGATTATAAGACACACTTGTTTGTATTTTCATCACAAAATAAGCTTTCAGAAGCTAACTCTCCCCTCCCTCCTATGAATTCAGACAGTAACAGTTTCACATGTATTCAGGATAAATTCTTGATGCCAGACCCCTAGGCAGAGTTCTCAAGTGCAGTGGCTTCAGTTTGCTCCTTGACACTTTCTTTCCATCTCTCATAAACGTACCTAAAACTCTATCAGACCAGGATGAAATGCTCAACATTTTTGTGAATAATCAACCCCGAGCAAATATAGCAGTTAAAAACGAGGTGGAGGTATGAGTGGGCAGAAATCTTTTCCTAAAAATCTAATACTCATAAATCACCACTATAACTTCTTCCTTGTATTTGGCTCTGGTTACTTACTGTACATATTATCTCACTTAATCCTCATAATAATCCTTTTAGAGTATCATTAATCTCTCCCAATAAACGAATAAATGGAAGCTCAAAGATATTAACGTACTTGCCACAAATCACAAAATTAGTAATTAGTGGAGTCCATGTTCAAACCCATATCCTTTTCAAAATCCACATCTACATATTGTATTAAAACCTAATTTTTTCTAGGTGGGAGGGAGACAATGTTGAAAATAATTATTCCTAATAAAGGAAGCTACTGTTATAACCTACACTATCACACTAATACAGACCCACCAAGCATAGATCTGGGAGGGGGGGGTTCATCAAGGGACCCGAACTTGTGGCTCCTGGGCTATCGGTACGCCCAGCTAGGGCGAGACTCTGGCGGTGCGTCTCCGCACCGGCGCCGGGAACTGAGTCCGTCTCGGCAGGAGGCGAGGCCCAAGGGCTGGGAGCCTGAATGACAGCTCCCGGCGGCTTCCACAGCCTAGCCGCAGGGAGAGGAGAGTGGAGGGTTGTCGGAAAAGAGGGGCAGATTCTCCCGCACAAACTCGCGGTTTACCTCTTTGCCTTGGTTCCCTTGAGCACGAGTTTGGTGGGCTTCACGTAGGAGTATTCGGCCATGGTCGCAGTGACGCTTCTGTATTAAGACAGGGAGCTGGCTCAGGGCAAGATACGTGAACCGGGTCAGAAGCGGGCGAGGGAGGCACAAGAGTGGGGATGGAGTCCAAACTCCCCGAGAACTTACGCAGCAGCGGAGTGGGTGTGTTTCCCCCCCAAATCCCTGGCCTTTCTCTCCCGAATAATGAGTCCCAAATAGAATTCTACTTCCTGTTGACAGGCTGGGGCTACGGCGACCGCAGAGGGCCTAAATATACCAGCGTTCATTTGCTCCGTCCTGAGAACGGGAACCTTAGGGCCTTTTTAAGCGAGTCAACTGGGGAGACGCGCCTTCTGGTGAATGTGGCGGGTCTCACGGCCCTGCTCGGCGTCTTGAGCCACTCTGGAGAGAGCCGCCTGCTAGGTCTCGGGAGGAGACGATAGTTAGATCAGAGGGTGAAATAAATGACTCCGTCAACCCTCCGGACTGCACAGCAGACGGGTCCTGACTGCGCCCCGCGGCCGAGGGCTGAGCCGGCGTGTGGGAGCGGGGCGGTGGGGGCGCTGGGTAACACAGAGCGCGTTACGGGGCCTTGGACGACGTCACGAGCCATCTCAATTATGTAAACGTTTATTGTACTGTTTTAATTAGGGAGACTCGAGTAATGTACAGGAAACAAATAGGGAATAAAATAAAAGACAATTAAGTGCCAACATTTGGGCCGAAGATTTCACTAGTGCTGCAGGAATTTGGGCGGAGGTAGAGTGGGAGGGTGACCTTGGAAACTAATGTAATCAGAGAGGTCTTTCCATATAGGGGGGGTCTTGAGAGGCTTTCACAACTTCAATCACCTGTTCCGATCTCATCAGTTTGATAATCCACCTCCCTGATTCCATTTTCTCCACCTTCCAAACCATCCTCTGTAGTGCTGAGTGATCTCTCTAAATAAATCGCTCATCATTATTCCCCTACCTAAAATCTATTAAAGGGAAGCCTGTTGCTTTCTGGAGGGAAAATCCTAGCATCACTTAGTAAATTGGTGATTGTGACCTCTTTACCCACCACTGAACCCCTGACACCTTAATTCCAGTCACACAAAATTATTGGAAATGTTGGAGAGCTCTGTGTTTGCTTCTGCTGCCTAGAATGCTGCTTTAGACTCTTAGCCACCCTCTTCATGTGACCCTTTTTTTTCAGCCTTTAAGACAAACTCAGGCTTCATTTTCTCCAAAAAGCTATCTTTGAATGACTTCCTCTATTTCCCCAAATAGCCTTCGTTTCTCACTCTGTAGTTTAATACTGTGCTTTTTAAACGCAGGAGCCATGGCTTATTTATCCTTGTTTCACCTACACCTGTACCCAATGCCTGCTTCACAGTAGTCCTTGCCTAAATGTCAGTTAAAATAGTAAGAGTCTAAATCCTGGTGTGGGATAATGAAGAGAGTGGAACAGAGTGTGACTTGACTAGATAGGAGGGGTTGTGATAGAAAAACAGAAGTAGACATATTGGATGGGTAAGGAATAGCAGGCCATTGGAAGCCAATTCCTTATTTATTTATCAGCTGTCTCTGCAAAGACACTGCTTGGTGATAGGAGAATACAAAAATGCTTAGACTCAGGGCCTGATCTTAAGGGCCTTCATCTAAATAAATAATGTGCAGGGAGAGGCAGTATAACACATAATTAAGAGTGTAGCTTCTGGAGACAGACTGCTTGGGTGGACAAACCTTGCTGTCTTCGTAAGTTAGATGACACAGTCATTTAACCTCCACATAACTATGTTTCTTCAGCTATAAAATGGGATGATCCTCCTAGGGTTATGATGAATATTAAGAGAGTTAATATAGGAAAATACTTTTAAAAGTTCCTGATAAATAGTACATCATAGATGTTAGCTATTATTATTAGATATCAAAGTGCCCTGAGAAAGATATAAACAAAATGTTGTGGCAGGATGTGGTGGTGACATGTTATAGGAGTTTGTGCTTCTGTCTTGCTCTAGGGATCAGGAGAAGATTAATAGTCAAAGTGGCATCTGAGAAGGGTCTTGAACAATGGGTAGGGTTTTGATAGCTGGAGATCGGTGAGGATAGGCATGTCTGATAGTGGCAGCAGTATTAGCAAAGGCATAGAGATAGAAGAGTAAAGGGCTTGTGTAAGGAGCAGTGGGCAGCCCTGTTGTTTGGAGCACAGGGCATGTAGATTAGAGTGGTGGGAACTAGGATTGAGAAGGCAAGTTGGGGTCATTTTTTTTAACTTATTTAAAATTTTATTTTCATAAGTTTATTTTTGGCTGCTTTGGGTCTTCATTGCTACGCACGGGCTTTCTCTAGTTGTGGCAAGCAGAAGCTACTCTTCCTTGCGGTGCACGGGCTTCTCATTGCGGTGGCTTCTCTTGTTGCAGAGCACGGGCTCTAGGCGTGTGGGCTTCAGCAGTTGTGGTGCGCGGGCTCCGTAGTTGTGGCTCGCGGGCTCTAGAGCGAGGCTCAATAGTTGTGGCTCACAGGCTTAGGTGTTCCGCAGCATGTGGGATCTTCCCAGACCAGAGCTCGAACCCGTATCCCCTGCATTGGCAGGCAGATTCTTAACCACCGTGCCACCAGGGAAGTCCCTGGGGTCATTTTTTGGCTGAAGAATTTTTTTTTTTTTTTTGCGGTACGCGGGCCTCCCACTGCTGTGGCCTCTCCTGTTGCGGAGAACAGGCTCCGGACGCGCAGGCTCAGCGGCCATGGCTCACGGGCCCAGCCGCGCCGCGGCACGTGGGATCTTCCCGGACCGGGGCACGTACCCATGTCCCCTGCATCGGCAGGCGGACTGTCAACCACTGCGCCACCAGGGAACTCCCTTGGCTGAAGAATTTGCATGAAATCAGTAAGCACTTTAGAGTGATTAAATAGTAGTGGGGTGAGATGAACAAAGTGGTGTTCCAGGACACTTATTCTGCAGCAGTGGGTATGATGGGTTGTGTAAGTGACACCAGGATTCTCCCACTCAAGCCATAGCTCTTTGTGACATAGAAAAAAAATGGAAACCAGTTTGAATATTAAAGAATCTTTGGCAATATTAAACTCTTGATTCCTGGTGGCACCACAGAATCAAGACGGGCCCAATTCAAACCTAACTCAAAGCAAAACCATGACAAATGGTTTACTAGATTAGTATCCAGTCTAGTTTGTAGAATCTAAGACGATGCTTTGTACTGGAATAGAGATAAATTCATGACTCTCCCTTCTAGTCCCACCCTCTCTTTTGAAGTTAAACAGCCGCTTTTTTTTTTAAATTAATTTTATTTTCAACTCCTCCAGGTTTCTGTGGGTTTCAGGGGTCACATAAGTCCTCTAGGATCTTGATGAATTGAGGAGGTGTGAGTAAACATGTTTTTAGCAAGGGGAGAAATTGGAAATTCTGTTAACATATTTTCCATTAACATTGCCAAGTTTTCAAGGTTATTCAATGAGAGGGATCCTTGTGCAATTTTCCAAGCTTTACTGACCTTAAGAATCGTTGCAGGGAATTCCCTAGCGGTTCAGTGGTTAGGACTTGGTGCTTTCACTGCTGTGGGCCCGAGTTTGATCGCTGGTCAGGGAGCTAAGATCCCACGAGCTGCGCGGTGCGGACAGAAAAAAAAAAGAATCACTGAAGATATTTTTTAGAAACACTTACCCCCAGGCCCCTCATCTAGAGATTTTTATTCAAGAAGATCATTGATGGGACCCAGGAATATGTGTTTTTGGTAAGTGTCACAAATGATTCTTAGTGGTCAGGCAAATTTGGGAAACATTGACCTAGAATTTATGTTTTCATGACTGGCAGCTGGAGAAGGTTGTTCCCCAAACTTCTATCTTTTCTGAAAATTAAATATTTAGTTTTTAAAAGGAAAAATTTTATAGCTAGATACAATGTTTATACACATACTATATGTATTGTACTATACTGTATCTTTTGTCATTTGTATACTTAAAGATGGGTAAGAATACTATGAGAAAAATTAGATATTAAATGAAAAGAGAAGTGTATGGAGGTAGAGAATAATGGGAGAGGTGTGTTTATTGCTGTGCAGAAGTAAAGTCCAAAATGATAGAAGTCTGAGGTTGCAAATAGCACTTAGTAAGGTGCAAGAGCTTCAAAACCATTTCTGAAATCTTTGATGTTCAGTTGTAAATGGTGACTTGGGACTAGATTTAGGGGAGAAACCAATTATGCTTTAAAGTGTTCTTGTAAAAAAGGCTTTAAATGAAGGAAAATCCTTATATTTACTTGAGTTAATTTAAATGGGAAGTTTTTAACAAATTACTAACGCTCCCCGTCTTAAAAATTTTCATTTGAAATGAAAATTTGAAAAACTGATGTTTATGCTCTATTAGCATCCTTATGCAAAGACTTAACAACATATTTTACATTTCCAAGTTTTTATTTCTTAATTTTTCTGGAAGGAATTGTTTTACCTTGAGTCTTTAAAAGCAAGGTAAAACAATTTATTTTGACAAGTGCATATGGTACATTCTTCCCCAGTGTTTTTGTGGCAAAAGATTAGGTTTAACAGTGATTGCAGTATGAGAGCAGTGGGTCCAGACCAATTTCACTAACTACTAAAATTGTGTTCTGTTGTTTGGACTAAAAGAAAATGGAGGCAAAACATATAGATCTGACATGAAAACATCGACTGTTCTACTCTCTGTTTCTATGAGACAGTACACACACACACACACACACACACACACACACACATATATATACCACATCTTATTTATCCATTCATTCATAGACAGACATTTAGGTTGTTTCCATCTTTGCTATTGTGAATAATGCTGCATCAAACATGGAAGTGCAGATATCTCTTCGAGATACTGATTTCCTTTCCTTTGGATATATACCCAGAAGTGGGATTACTGGATCATATGGAAGTCCTATTTTCACTTTTTTAAGGAACCTCCATGCTATTTTCTACAGTGGCTGCTCCAATTTACATTCCTACCAACAGTGCGTAAGGGTTCCCTTTTCTCCACATCTTTGCCAGTACTTATTATCTCGTCTTCCTGCTAATAGTCATTCTAACAGGTGTGAGGTGATATTTCATTGTGGTTTTGATTTGCATTTCCCTGATGATTAGTGACATTGAGTGTCTTTTCATATACCTGTTGGCCTTTGGGAAAATATCTATTCCGTTCCTTTGTCCATTTTTAACAGGTTTTTTTTCTAATGAATGAATTTCTTATATATTTTGGATATTAATCCCTTATCACATATATGATTTGCAAATATTTTCTCCCACTCTGTAGATTGCCTTTTTAATTTGTTGATTGTTTCTTTTGCTGTGCAGAAGCTTTTTGGTCTGTTGTAGTCCCACTTGTTTATTTTGCTTTTGTTGCTTGTGCCTTTGGTGTCACATCCAAAAAATTATTTCCATGACCAATGTTGAGGAACTTTTTCTCTATGTTTTCACTTAGGAGTTTTATGTTTTCAGGTCTTATATTTAAGTCTTTAATCATTTTCAGTAAAAATATTTAACATTTCAAGAGTGTTATGTAGGCTATCATGAGCACATCTTCTAAGGACCTAAGCTGGGACATTCTGGACTATACTCTATGGATTTACCCCTTCAACATGTAACATTGTCTAATATACACAGAAGATATATAGAGTACAAGATGACAGGACAGGAGATATATGACATTCTACCACATTCTATCATTATTTTCTCACTTATCAAAGCATCTTCTTTTTTCTTGTTTTCTGTTGACACATTACTAAGCAGAGCCCTATTTACTTGTGCTGGAGAGAAGGAACATTTAAAATACATGTCTTAGAGAGAGAGGGTATGAAGAAAGTGGTTTCAAATAGGTTGATGACATTGAAGGGTGCTCTTTGTAGAGAAGTTAATACATAATTCCCACAATATGGAGCACTTCCCCATATGAGGGAGGCCTGGAGTAGAGAAATCGTTTCTGGATTTTGCAACACAGCTTGGGTGTGGGGGATGGGAGATGATCAATCAAGTATTGTCCTTAAGAAATGGAGTAGGTGGAAGCTACTTCAGAGAGTATGTGCTTTAAAGCGTCAGGTCTCAAACTTTTTGGTGTCAAAAAGTTTATACTCATAAAAATTATTGAGGACCCTTTAGAAGTTTTTTAAAATATGGATTATATCTATCTATATTTACCATACTAAAAATTAAAACTGAGAAATTTAAAAAATTATTAGAAAATAGACCTATTACGTGTTAACATAAATAACATTTTATTAAAATTGATGAGAAGAGTGGCATTGTTTTATATTTTTGCATATATATCTTTAGTGTCTGGCTTAACAGAAGAGATTTTGGTTCTCCTATCTGCTTCCACATTCAATTTCTTGTGATATCACATACCGGGCAGCTTATGGGAGACTCCAGTGTACACTGGGGAGAAGATGGGGGTGGGAGAGGCAAGTAACACCTAAGTACTGTCACGGAAAGGGTTTTGACCTTGCAGGCTTCCTGAAAGGGACTCAGGGCCTCCCAGCGTCCCCTGGACCACGTGAGCACAGAGTAGAGGGTAAGTTCAGATGAGAAAGCAGCCTTTGTGGAGGGTTTTGTTGACTGGCAGGGAGAGCGGGGTTAGGGAGTGTGGAAATGAAGGTTGTGCTCTTCTTTCCTTTCATTTTCCTTTACACTCTTGTTAGAATTTACTTTTTAGATTACAGTATTGCCAGAAATTAGGAATTGTGTGAATGGACATCATTGATTCTTCTTGATTAAAGACTTATTTTGTCCATCTTCTAAGTTTCTGGTGCATTCAAAGAAGCTTTTTGTCTCATTTTTTCCCACACCCCAATTTGGAATTTATAAAGTGCCCTTGAAGGTGTATTTAGATGATGTGTCTCCCTGAATACACTTTGATATCACTTATAAATCTCTATAAGCAATGCTATGCTGTCCTTAAAATACAAATATGACACTATTCCTTATGTAGGAAGGGCTACAGAAACCTAAAAAAATGATATTTTTAATACAACCTGATGCTACTTGAACAAAATGTGTCTACTTTCTTATGTGTCCACAAGGTGCTGCTGTTTCCCTTCTAATAACACAAGGCAGCTGCTCCCAAGAACACAAGGTACTCAAAAAATTACTGTCGTTCCTATTCCATAATTAGTAAGTTTTCAGGGTGCAATTAGGTTTGTCCCATAGAAGAAACGTGTAGGGTTTTTCTTATAGAAACATAATTTATGAGTTAGTCTAAAATTTGGCATTGTTAGAGTGAAGATTTCTCTTTTTTCCTTATAATTTCATTTATAATAATTATATTTTTAGTGATATTAACGGCTTCTTAAAAACATCATTATATTATACACCCAATGACTGAAATCGTCTGCCTTGAAGCACAGCGAAATCATTAATCAGCAAACTGGGTCTGAAATGGGGCCATTTTAAGAAAGCTATTTACACTCTGATTTTCAAGTTTTTTTTTTTTTTTTTTTTGAAATTAAAACATTTCGAAAATGTACTAACTCTGATTGTTTAAAAAAGTAATGGTTCTTTTTATGGTAAGGAAATAAATTGAACCGCTATGTTGGTGGAAAGTGCAGAAAACAAATCAGCATTCTTTATAAATAGATTTTACTGCTGTTTTAGAAATTACCTAAAGTGCTTTTTAGGTGATGGAAAAATGAAATCAGCCTCTGTTTGCACTGTGCATGCAGCATATTTGCTGTGTCCCTTTCAAGAGGATTACGGAATGTTGGGGGTCAGGATTCTCAAAAAAGAGAATTCTAAGAAGTGGCAAAATGAGAAAATGAAAATAAAGCAAGCCTGGTTGTTTAATATATATACTGATGGAGTTGAGGGAAGACCCTGGACTGGGAGCCAGCAGATCATGTTCTGACTTTGATGGAGTCATAGGTGGACCCAGCAGGCCTGATATTCAGTGAAGGCCAAGGCTAACTGGGAGTCAGGCTGACGGGCATTGGAACAGGGAGAGAGGCCACTGGCCAGAGGTAATGGCCAAATGTTCACTGTTCAGTGCTCAAAGCTAAGCAGGGCATTAATGTGCATTCTGAGGGCAAAGTTGATACCAGAATCTAGACTTCCCAGCTGAATCCAAGACCTCAGTCTGATGGGCAGGATTAAGTAGTCTCAGTGGTCCAACAGAACCCACAGAGGTGTGCTCTGCAGATGTTGGCTGGCGAGCAGCATGGAGATGTTTCATTCCACTTAGTAAACATTCTTTGATAGTCTAAGTTTGACAGAAACATCCTTCAGGAGCAGAGACAAACTCTTCAGATTTGGGTTAGAGGTCTGGCTCCTTGGAGCTGTAGCCCTAGAGCTTATATTTCAAGGGAGGAGAGAGGAGACAGCATCTCAGGATGGTAGGTGACTGCAATTAAACTGGATTTTTTAAAAAAGAGAATTCTTATGTCTTAGTTTGCTTGAACTGCATAACCTATTATCATAAACAAAAAAACATTTACTTCTCTCAGTTCTAGAGGCTGGGAAGTCCAAAATTAAGGCTGGTCTGGTCAGGACCTCTTCCTGATCTGCCAATGGCTAGCTTCTCGTATCCTCATATGGCAGAGAGAGCTCTCTTTCTCTTCTTATAAGAACATTAATCCCATTATGAGTTCCTCACCCTCATGACCTCACCTAAACTAAATTACCTTTCCAAAACCCAATCTCCTAATATCATCCCATTGTAGGTTAGGGCTTTCACATATGAATTTGGGGAGGACACAAATATGTAGTCCATAGCACCTTAGCTAATAAAATCTAGTCCCTAAAAGAGACGTAAAATTATGACTTGATTTTTGTCCAAACTGTCAGTCTGGATTTCTTAAAAACAAACCATACTTTACTATTTCATCTAAAGATTTATTCATTCTTAATCCATTATATTTACAGAATTTTTAAAGAGTTGCATACATGAGACTTCTAATAGCTTTATCATAGGAGGCTTTATAATATTGTAGGTAAAAGCATGTGCTTTGAAATCATACAGTAGAATTTATGAACAAATCCACACACAACCCTATTGTTGGCTACTCTTACTGTTCTAATTGTGCTGAGGAACTAAATTTTTTTTTTTTTTTTTTTTTTTTTTTTGTGGTACGCGGGCCTCTCACTATTGTGGCCCCTCCCGTTGCGGAGCCCAGGCTCCGGACACGCAGGCTCAGCAGCCATGGCTCACGGGCCCAGCTGCTCCGCAACATGTGGGATCTTCCCGGACCGGGGCATGAACCCCTGTCCCCTGCATCAGCAGGCGGACTCTCAACCACTGCGCCACCAGGGAAGCCCATGAGGAACTAAATTTGAGAGACTTACCCAAGGTCACACAATTAATAAGTGGTATAGCTGGAATGTGAATCTAAGTCTATTTGATTCCAGGACCTATTTACCGTTCTCCTACAATGCTTTTTAAGACCCAGAGAATGCTAACATTCTTTCTTTTGAAATCTCACTTCTTTCTGGGTAGGAGCTTTATTGATCTGTGAATAGGGTACCATAATACAGACAAAAAATTCTTTGAAATCTTTAATATTTGCGGTGAGATAAGGAACAGTTCTGTGGTATTTTCAGTGGGTAAGCATCATTTGAACGCTTTCTGTGCACCAGCTCTGTAAGAAGTAGAGACATTTCTGTTGGCCTGTGGAGGACAGAAAGCCCACAGCTTCTATTATACCTTCCCTTTTACTTCATCTCCATGAAGATGGACTTCTATAGTTGGTCAAATTCAAGGATCTTTTATGAGCCACAGCTAGAGGTAGAACTTTCCTAACTCTAGGTTAAGATTTATGAGCAAGGTGGAGAGCTAACTTAGCTTGCGACTACTCCTTTTGGGAGAAAGTCTAATCATTTCTTTTTTGGGGGCCCCCTTTGCTCCCCCAAATGCTGCATAAGACAAGTCTGCATTCTAATTCTTTGGCAGTAGAGGATATCCGCTCTCTTTCACTGAACGCACAACCAAAAACAAACAAGGAAAACTAAAACAAAACCTAAGCAAGCTCCCCTGGCTTCCTTGGGACTACACTCTCTCTGGCTGCTTTCCTCATCCTCCTCTCCGACAGGTGTTCTGTCCCTTTCTCATAAGAGAGTGTCCAGATCTAAGACTTGGGCCTGGGCTTTGGGAGAAGTAGGCGGGAGGGGTCTCTGTCTTGCTTTGGCACCAGACCAAGTTAGTAACAGAGTCCTTCCAGCTTTAAGGTCAGCTCAGTAGACCTCTCTCTGTGTTTGGGGAAAATCTCCAGGTAGCAATAAAGTGTTATTTTACTGTGCTTTGTTTTCTGTACATATGTATCTATCTTAGGGGCATCATGTGGAGATTTGTTCCTTGGCCAAATACCATCCTCATCACTTCCATTATGGCAAATTGTATTACCGTGTGGAACTGAAATCTAAATGGAAATTCAGCGAACAAGTATAGTGAGAGAATTATGTTATGGGGTAAATCCTTTAATGTCTTCTTAGGGACATTGATTGTTTTCTCCCTTATTCACCAAGTTCTAGGCTTGCATAAAAGTGATGTTTTGGTCTGAGGCAAACTTCCTGATTGGTTAGCAATAAATTTGACTGCCTCCCATAGGACTGCTGGGAACTATCTCTTGTCTCAATCAGAAATTCCACTATTTGGAGATGTGAATTGGGAAGGCTATTAATATTTATTGAGTACCTGTTGTATGCTTAGCACTATGTTCAACATTGGACATATTAAATAATTTTGAATATCTTCACATTCAACCCTCACAACAATACTCTGATATACATGTTATTAGTCCCATTTTAGAGATGATAAAACTGAGGGTCAGAGAGACTAAGAATCACACAGCTAGGAAGAGATGGTGCTGAGATTTGCAACAAGTCTAATTCTGAACCACCACGTTTATGCTGTCTCTTCACTAGTGAGTTCTTTGATTCCTCAAAGTCATTAGTCTTCAGGAATTAATCCTCAGCTGTAGGTTTCACAGGGAGGAGCTGCCACTTTAAACTTTGTGGCTAAAAGTGCAGATTTGGAACCTGGGGAGAGGCACAGGGGAGGGTTATGTTGATAAACTTCATGTATTGGGTTGGCCAAAAGTTTCTGCAACAGCTTATGGAAAAACCCGAATGAACTTTTTGGCCAACCCAATACCTTGTGGGGCTCTGAAAGACTGTCTCCAAATTCTCTGTCCTGTTGGCTTTTCCATATTAGTTCAAATGTCATAAGTCTCTCTTTTAGGTTAAATTAAGGAAAATTTCTAAAACACTAAAAAAAAACCAAAATAAAGGACTGAGAGAGAGAAAAAAAGCCAACTCAGATCTCATACTTAGGTCCCAGAGTTTTGTTCAACCTAAAACAGGCCTTGGTTCAATTTGAAGAAGGCAGAATTGAGCTTGGAAATCTTTAGCAAACCCGTCAGGGAGCAGGCGGGGTCTGGGGGAGGGTGGCACTGGTCATCTAGGGAACTGGGCCCCTTTGGATTGGCCAAAGATCACAGAACTCAACTCTGCTTTCTTCAGGTGTTGCTCGGGTTTGCTGGAGCTAACAGAGCTCTGAGAAGGACTGCTCCATGGCCTGAGCATGGGTCCTGAGCTGCCTTCCCTCATCAACATTTTGGCTGGTGGCTCTGCCCTCAGGGGCAACTGGCCTGGCTTTCTTGATCCACACCAGAAAACTTGCTTTGAAGTAGTTTGGAAAGCTCCAAAAGAGACGTGCTTCATGGTATTGGTACTGCTGCCAAAGAGAAAAGGTTCTGCTTTTCATCAGCTGTTCACTCCAGCAATCTGTATCTCTCTGACACCTACTGCTGATGGCCCTGTTATGCTGACATACAGATAGTGTAGTTGAGGGTGAACGACAGCCAAGGGTCCTGTTCCTCTCAATTCCAGCCTGGGCTAGAAACAGACTTAGGATGTTCTGATGCTTGAATGCAGGTAAGCTGGAGATCTGCGGCGGCTCTTATAACATGAGGCTTGACATTCTTTATCGTTTCTCCAGATACAGGAATTGGCAGGGCTTGAAAAAGAATCACTGGCAGGAAGTTCATTTTCTTTACTGCTACCTCCCCAGCCATAAAACTAAAAGCTTTTTACCTAAATCATGTTTGATATCTCATGGGAGTGGGAGATATTTCCTTCAGAGTTTTTCCCAATTGGAGTTTAGTCCTAGGGATTTGCTAGTTTTAAGAGTCTGTTTGAATTTGAAAAGCTTTTCTAATTGATGTTTCTCATATTCTCTCCCTGCCCCAGAAGACTTCTGATTTTGTCTTTAGGTTTACCCCACTCCCCCCTGCCAAATCTCAGATTCCTGAAAGTAAAATCCTTTCATTTTGAACTTCATCATCTTTCACTTAATTAGAACTTCATTCATCTATTGTGCTAGGTTTAATTTCATCCCTTCAAAATAACCTTCCTCTATTTGAGTTTTCTCTATTTGACCCAGAGCGATTTCATTCTTGCAAATAAGCAGAAAAGGGAACCTCTCCTTGTATCTGGTGATTTGTGTAACAAAACATTTTGAGGTGCTGACTCCCTGATTTGTACTTTGTTAATGAATAAAAATCTTACTAAGAATCTTCTAATTTTCAAGATTTAAAAGTATAGTAACTGACATTGTATCTAATTCAGTCTACATTTCCAGTGTGAAATAGTGTCAGGAGCCCTGTGACCTAAAGCTGACAGTGGGACTAACCCGCTGTGTGACCTCAAGCAAAACACTTCATCTTGCGGCTCCTTTCTTCATGTGTAAAATGTAGATAACTTGTCTGCCCCACTTAATTCACAGGGTGACTGTATTAGATCATGGGTAGCCAGGTTTATTGAAAATCATAAAGCTTTACAATTAGGTATGATATTATCTGTAATTTATAAGTTTCTGCAATCCTGTGACCCTAGAGGAAGTCCCTCTTCTGGTAAAAGAACCCTCTACGGAATTTCTACAGGATCCCTGGGTCTCTTCTTTCCTTGGCTTTCAGGGATTCTGTTGTTTATCACTTTTCCATTTCTCATCTGCATCTTCAGTCTTTCTCCTCCTTGATGTTTTCTGTCAGCATTTAAATATAAATCATAGAGAATGAACTTATGGTTACCAGGGGGGGAAGGGTGGAGGGAAGGGACAGTTAGGGAGTTTGGGACTGACATGTACACACTGGTATATTTAAAAGGAAAACCAACAAGGACCTACTGTATAGCACAGGGAACTCTGCTTAATGTTATGTGGCAGCCTGGATGGGAGGGGAGTCTGGGAGAGAATGGATACATGTATATGTATGGCCGAGTCGCTTTGCTGTGCACCTGAAACTATGACAACACTGTTAATTGGCTATGCTCCAACATCAGATAAAAAGTGAAAAAAATGGGATCAATATTACACACAGAATAAACATAAAGACAAAAATATATAAATCTTTCATTCATATGGAAGATATTATCTTCCATCTTAGAGAGATCCCTTCCCTTGACTCTGTATGCCTTTCTAGCTACCAAGCCCTCTCTTCTCTCCCTTCATGGCCAAATTTTCCTCAGGAATATTCCACATTTACTGTCTCCTCTTCCTCACTTTCCTTTCACTCTTTATCTAGGCCAGCTGGTTTTCACGTTCATTAAGTCCGTTAAACTACTTTTGCTAAGGTCACTGTAGTAGTTTGCTAGGGCAGCCATAACAAAATACCATAGATTGGGTGGTGTAAACGACAGAAGTTTATTTTCTCACAGCTCTGGAGGCTGGAAATCCAAGATCAAAGTGTTGGCAGATTTGGTTTCTTCTGAGGCCTCTGTCCTTGGCACCTTCTCTCGGTGTCCTCATGTGGCCAACCCTCTATTTTTGTCCTAACCTCCTCTTCTTATAAGGACACCAGTCATATTGATTAGGGTCTACCTGCGTGACCTCATTTAACCGTAATTACCTTTTAAAAGGCCCTATCTCCAAAAACATTCACAGTCTGAGGTATTGGGGTTAGGACTTCAATATATACGTTTTGGGTGAACACAACTGAGACCGTAACAGTTACCAACAGCCTTCCTTTTTATGTTTCTAGGAATAACAGTTTTATTTACCAGTTACAGAATCCATTCATTTTATATACACTGCAGCCCCTGTCTTTCCCATCCATCTCCTTACTCCCTTCACTAATAGATTTAGAACTGACAGTGCTTTCACTTCTCAGTACAAAGAATAATTTTCTTTTGAAAATAAAGACAACTATAAAATCAAAATCAAACTTTTAACAGTAGCCTTCCTATTTTTAAGTCCAGTGCGTTATCAGGAATATTCAGTAGAGTAAACCTCTTCCTCTGAATCTCACTTTTTTGGGGGCTCCTTTGATTCTATACTTGGGTGATTTTCTTCCCCTTTCTTTGGCTCAGATCCTCCTCTCCATCTCCTTCTTCCTTACCTCCAAACGCTAAATGCTAGAGTTCCTCAGGGCTTGGTTCTGGGTCCTCTTCTCACTTGATACAGACTTTAAATAAGATTTTAATAATTCCTGTACTTTAAATATCATTTAAATGCTTATGACTCTCAAATGTAAATCTGTACTACAGACCTCTCCTGCTAAGTGCCAAAACATCATGTCCAACTGTTTTTTTGAAGTTTCCACTTGGATTTTCACAGGCATACCTAAAATCAGAACTCAGAACTTTTGAATTCTATCCCCAAACTTATGCCTCTTCCTAAATCTATTCCTTCCTGTTAGTTTATTTCTTATCCAACCTTCTTGTTCTTCATAGAAGTCACCTCCATTTGCCTACTTTCTTCTCCCAGAAATGAGGAGTAATCCTTGATGCTTCCTTCTTTTTGCCACACCTCTGTTAGGACCACTTGCAATCAAGTCCTGTTATTCTACTTCAAAAACATGTCCTAAAAGCAATCTCCTTCCATCCCCATCAATATCTCTCACCTGGTGTGTAAACAAAACTCCTCTTTCCAACTTTGTGTCCCTCTAATTCATGCTCTACAGAGCATCCAGAGAGTTCCCTTAAAGATTTCAATTGGATCACATTTCTCCTCTGTTTATAAATTTTAATGGTTTCCCACCTACAAGGTAATTCTGCTAGACTGCAAGCTCTAAGGATGCAGGGACTAAGCTTGCCTTATTTATTTCTGTTTACCCAGAGCCTAGCCCAGTGCCTTGTACCTAGTAGGCCCCTAACACATTGACCTAGCTCTTGTCTGCCTTTTTGGCCTCACCTTTCATGCCAGTACTCATCTGTCTTAGTCACTTTGCTCTTTTCTCAGATCCGTGAGCTGGCCTGGTCAAGGCTGCCTGGGCTGGGATGTACTCACTCTCTCTTTGGCTAGCATTCACTTGTATCCTTACTACACTAACTGGTGTCCAAGACCAGCGGCACGGGCTTCCCTGAGAGCTTGTTAGGACTCAGACCCCACCCTAGACCTAATGAATCAGAATCCACACTTTAACCAAGTCCCCAGGTAACTCATGTGCACATTAAAGTGTGAGAAGCTTGGCTGTAGATCTCAGCCTAATTGTTAGTTCTTTAGAGAGACCTTTCCCAAACGGCCGGTATAGATAGGGCCAAGTAATGGATTCACTCACCACATCTGTGACACCCAGAAGGGAAAGGAAGTGAGATGCCAGGCAGGAAGGCTGGGGAGGTGAAGCCTGTCAATCAGAAGCTGTTCGCTTTAGAATTTTACCTAAGGCTGACCTTTCAAAAGTTTTGGATTACGCAGAGGAGCATGTGAAATCTGTGAATAGTTCTGATTTGATCTGAGCAAATAGAAAATTGCAAGAAATTTTGTTTGCTTTAACAGATTTTTGAGTCCACTCTGAAAATCCCTTTATGTAGTTGTTTTGTGTTGATTTGCCACGTTATGACACCATAGGATAAATGCACAGCAGTGAGTCTTAATCACTTAGGGTTTTCCAATATTTCATTGATCCATGGTTGTGTATTGTAGAAAATCTGGCTAGAACACCTTTTCTTTAAGGTAGTTTGGTCCCAGCTTTGTTGCAAGGCAATTGTTCAGTGTTTTGATGCAGATACTTTAGGCATTGCATTGTTGACTGATTGGTTTGTGGTTCCTGGGGCCTTCTATAGATTCTGTCAGGAGCCCCAAAATAACATTATTGCAGATCTGCAGCACTTTACAAAGGACATGCAATGAGTGTTCAACCAATGAACTAAGCCATGGTTTGTGACTGAGAGATGGAAGAAAACACACTGATTAAAAATAAACACCTTTGTTACTTATCTCTGAAAATATTTCTAAGGTGTCAAACATGTATTTCAGGATTTTATGGTGCCAAAGTATTTTATTAATTTAACTAGACAATTTGTTGGAGTTATTCAACAAAGTGTTGGCAGAGCTGTCATTTTAAAGTATAATCCCACACGATCCCCGAGCATTACAGCTGCTCCTTGTTTGTTTAATAGAGCTGATGAGTACTTAATTTCAGAGGAAAGCTGGGCACAGGTGTAGTGCTATTTAGAGGTAATGGAGGACACATTTGACATCTGTTCCATGATTTATAGGTAAAGCAAAGCAGAAGTTAAAATCAGCCCTATGTCAAATCTACATAGTTTAAAACTTCACAGAGTTTTTCTGGACATTGAAGGAGGAAGTTTAGTGGAAATCTAAGCGAATGAGAGAGAGACCAACATTTGTTGATTTGTTGATTACCTTCTATGGGGTACTCATTTAATCATCACATCCACCCTTTGAGATGAGGTTTATTTATTCCATTTTACCCAAATGAAAAATTGAGCCCCAGATGCATGCTTTCCCCTCACCCCACCGTTACATATTAAAATCATAGGAGTGGCATTAAAAAAACACATTGTACACTCATTAGGATGGCTATTAGAAAATGGAAAATAACAAGTGTTGGAGGACTTCCCTCGTGGCACAGTAGTTAAGAGTCCGCCTGCCAGCGCAGGGGACATGGGTTCATGTCCTGGACCGGGAAGATCCCACGTGCCGCGGAGCAACTAAGCCCGTGCTCCACAGCTACTGAGCCTGCGCTCTAGAGCCTGCGAGCCACAACTATGGAGCCTGTGTGCCACAACTACTGAAGCCTATGTGCCTAGAGCCCGTGCTTCACAACAAGAGAAGCCACTACAATGGGAAGCCCATGCACCGCAATGAAGAGTAGCCCCCGCTCACAGCAACTAGAGAAAGCCCTCATGCAACAATGAAGACCCAATGCAGCCAAAAATAAATAAATAAAATAAGTTTATAAACAAAAAAAAAGTGTTGGCAAGGATGTGGCGAAATTGGAACCCTTATGAATGGCTGGTGGGAATGTAAAGCGGTACAGCTGATGTGGAAAACATTATGCCAATTCCTCAAAAATTTAAACAGAATTACCATATGAGCCAGTGATTCCACTTATAGATTGGTATATATCCAGAATAACTGAAAGCAGGGACTGAAAGAGATACTTGTGCATCCATGTTCATAACTGCATTATTCACAAATTCCAAAAGGTGGAAATAACCTAAAAGTCCATTTATGGATAAATGAATAAACAAAAGGTGGTATATACACATAATGGAATATTATTCAGCCATAAAAACAAATGAAATTCTGATTCTTGCTACAACATGGATATGAAAACATATGCTAAGTGAAGTAAGCCAGACACAAAAAGACAAATATTGTATGATTCCACTTACATGAGGTGCCTAGAATAGGTAAATTCATAGAGACAGAAAATAGAATAAAGGTTACAAGGGACTGGGGGAACGTGGGAATGGGAAGTTATCGTTTAATGGGTACAGAGTCTCTATTTGGCACGATGAAAGAGTTCTGGAGATGAATAGTGGTGATGGTTGCAAAGCGTTTTGAATACACTTAATGCCACCAAAATATTCACATACAAATGGTTAAAATGGTAAATTTTATGCTATTTATATTTATCACAATAAAATTTAACACATTGCTTGGGCTCCACTATCAGCTGAGTCTTGGGCATCAGTGACCCCCAGGTACCTTCTGCTTTCAAGCTGTCCTTTCAGAGCTGTTCCAAAATCCCTCTTGGTTTCCAGTTTATGCCTGATTGCTTCTGAAGAGCTCCACTCATCAAAGCCAGCTCTGTTTCTTCCTCTTCTCACTTCAAACCTCTACCTACCTCAGCTAGGCATTAAGAGAAAATCAAAATTTGCTGTAGGATACCAAATAATCTCCAGGATTATTGGCTATTAACCCATATGACTCCCTGGAGAGTGGAGGATCCCTAAAATCCCACCATTCAGTCAGGCATTTGTATGTCAAAAATGTCTTTATTTTTGCTAAAGCTGGGGATGGGGAAAGAGTAATGAATAGAGCCAGAAGCTACTCTGAGGCCCAGTGAAGATCTCAGGCTCATAACTCCAGCGGCCAGGAGCAGTGAGGGAAATTGACGGCTTCACATCCTTTCTCCACCTCTACTATTCTGTTTCTCCCCTTTGCCCCCTGCAGCTTCCCCTGGGGTCCGGATGCTTAACCATCCTCCACTTCAGTCATCTACCTTCCACCCACTTTAGTGAAGGAGCATGGTTTAAGTGAGGGTGCTGAGTTGCATTAAATTACATTAATTCAGGAATCTTGATTAGTTCCATACTGGCTTTTTACACCAGAGGAAGAATGTGGAATGCTCTTCTCTATAACAGAAATGTCCCTATGTTCCATACTGATCATGTTTTTCCTAGGACCTAATACAGATATGATGTCTATTCAAGCCATCTTGAATTTGGATCTTGCTTCTGGATATACATTTCACTTTCCTCTAGTGTGAAATATAGTGTTGGACTAAACAGTCTCTCTGCTCTCTTGAAACTCTAAGATTGAATACTTCCATGGCAGAGTTACTTTTTCTCCTGGTGCCTCCTAAGTCTAGCTTCATTTACTGGCTTGGCCAAGCCTGCCTTCTTCTTTCCTCTCCATCTACTTTTTCCCCTCTGTTTGATCCAATGTATATTAAAACTTTTTATTTTTTTTACCCAATAGCTCCTTTTATGAAGCTGGCCTCTGATACTCTTTCTGTGAAAAATAGGCAAGACTGAATATAGTTCATTATGTCTTCTGTTTGTTTAATGGCAACATTCTGATAAGAAAGTAAGAGTGCTTCTTTTTAACTCATCGTTTAATACGAGGCAGAGCAGGTAAAGAGAAATAAGCTTCCAAAATCTTGCATTTGTCAAACTTGGGTATCTTCTCACTGATTTTTTTTTTTTTTTTTTTTTTAAAGGGATGGGCAGAGTGGGGGGTTTCTGCTGTCAGAAAATTAAAGTGGCATCTCTTGGTTACTATGTAATTCTAAACATTAGTGAAGATCTAGTATGTAGATATTTTTGCTCTGTTTTAGTAATTTTGATTTCTTAAATGTACTCATGCTATTGTTATTGCTAATAATAACAATCATATCTTAACAGTTGCTGTAAAAAAAGGTAACTCTCCAGATAATCGATTATTATTATTGTTAATAAAATTATTAAGTGTTTAAACTAGGCCTGGCATGTTGAATGCTTAACTCTTTTTCCTCTATTAATTGCCACAATAATCAGACAAAATAGGTATTATTGTTTTTCACTTTTTTTTAAAGATGGGGAACCTGAAGTGTAGCTATTAACTGGAGGATTAAAGATTGTAATCCAGTCCATTCATGTTTTAAAAACGTAAGAGTTGTTAAATATGGAAAAGCACACAGATTTAAAGTAATACTCAATGAATTTTCACAAAATAAATACACTTTTGTAACCAGAACCCCAGAAGCCTGCTTGCGCTTCTTTCTAGACAATCTCACCCCTCTTCTAAGGGTAAATACTATTCTGACTTCCCTCACCCATTCAGTTTCTTTTTTAATTTTTGAATTTTACTTTATTTTTTTATACAGCAGGTTCTTATTAGTCATCAATTTTATACACATCAGTGTGTACATGTCAATCCCAATCTCCCAATTCATCCCACCACCACCACCACCACCACCACCCCCGCCCCACGCCGCTTTCACCCCTTGGTGTCCATACGTTTGTTCTCTACATCTGTGTCTCAACTTCTGCTCTGCAAACCAGTTCATCTGTACCATTTTTTCTAGGTTCCACATACATGCGCTAACATACAATATTTGTTTTTCTCTTTCTGACTTACTTCACTCTGTATGACAGTCTCTAGATGCATCCACATCTCTACAAACAACCCAATTTTGTTCCTTTCTATGGCTGAGTGATATTCCATTGTATTTATGTACCACATCTTCTTTATCCATTCGTCTGTCGATGGGCATGTAGGTTGCTGCCATGACCTTGATATTGTAAATAGTGCTGCAATGAACATTGGGGTGCATGTGTCTTTTTGAATGATGGTTTTCTCTGGGTATATGCCCAGTAGTGGGATTGCTGGGTCATATGGTAATTCTATTTTTAGTTTTGTAAGGAACCTCCATACTGTTCTCCATAGTGGCTGTATCAACTTACATTCCCACCAACAGTGTAAGAGGGTTCCCTTTTCTCCACACCCTGTCCAGTATTTGTGGTTTGTACATTTTCTGATGATGCCCATTCTAACTGGTGTGAGGTGATACCTCATTGTAGTTTTGATTTGCATTTCTCTAATAATTAGTGATGTTGAGCAGCTTTTCATGTGCTTCTTGGCCATCTGTATGTCTTCTTTGGAGAAATGTCTATTTAGGTCTTCTGCCCATTTTTGGATTGGGTTGTTTGTTTTTTTAATGTTGAGCTGCATGAGCTGTTTATATATTATGGAGATTAATCCTTTGTCCGTTGATTCGTTTGCAAATATTTTCTCCCATTCTGAGGGTTGTCTTTTTGCCCTGTTTATGGTTTCCTTTGCTGTGCAGAAGCTTTGAAGTTTCATTAGGTCCCATGTGTTTATTTTTGTTTTTATTTCCATTACTCTAGGAGGTGGATCAAAAAAGACCTTGCTGTGATTTATGTCAAAGAGTATTCTTCCTATGTTTTCCTCTAAGAGTTTTATAGTGTCTGGTCTTACATTTAGGTCTCTAATCCATTTTGAGTTTATTTTTGTATATGGTGTTAGGGAGTGTTCTAATTTCATTCTTTTACATGTAGCTGTCCAGTTTTCCTAGCACCACTTATTGAAGAGACTGCCTTTTCTCCATTGCATATCCTTGCCTCCTTTGTCATAGATTAGTTGACCATAGGTTTGTGGGTTTATCTCTGGGATTTCTATCTTGTTCCATTGACCCATGTTTCTGTTTTTGTGCCAGTACCATATTGTCTTGATTACTGTAGCTTAGTAGTATAGTCTGAAGTCAGGGAGCCTGATTCCTCCAGCTCCGTTTTCTTCCCTCAAGACTTCTTTGGCTATGTGGGGTCTTTTGTGTCTCCAAAGAAATTTTAAGATTTTTTTGTTCTAGTTCCATAGAAGATGCCATTGGTAATTTGATAGGGATTGCACTGAATCTTTAGATTGCTTTGGGTAGTATAGTCATTTTCATAATATTGATTCTTCCAATCCAAGAACATGGTATATCTCTCCATCTGTTGGTATCATCTTTAATTTCTTTCATCAGTGTCTTATAATTTTCTGCATACAGGTCTTTTGTCTCCCGAGGTAGGTTTATTCCTAGGTATTTTATCCTTTTTGTTGCAATGGTAAATGGGAGTGTTTCCTTAATCTCTCGTTCAGATTTTTCATCATTAGTGTATAGGAATGCAAGAGATTTCTGTGCATTAATTTTGTATCCTGCAACTTTACCAAATTCATTGATTAGCCCTAGTATTTTTCTGGTGGCATCATTAGGATACTCTATGTATAGTATCATGTCATCTGCAAACAGTGACAGTTTTACTTCTTCTTTTCCAATTTGTATTCCTTTTATTTCTTTTTCTTCTCTGATTGCCATGGCTAGGACTTCCAAAACTATGTTGAATCATAGTGGTGAGAGTGGACATCCTTGTCTTGTTCCTGATCTTAGAGGAAATGCTTTCAGTTTTTCACCATTGAGAATGATGTTTGCTGTGGGTTTGTCGCATATGGCCTTTATCATGTTGAGGTAGGTTCCGTCTATGCCCACTTTCTGGAGAGTTTTTATCATTGGAAATGCTTTCAGTTTTTCACCACTGAGGATAATGTTTGCTGTGAGTTTGTCATATATGGCCTTTATTATGTTGAGGTAGGTTCCCTCTGTGCCCACTTTCTGGAGGGTTCTTATCATAAACTGGTGTTGAATTTTGTCAAAAGCTTTTTCTGCATCTATTGAGATGATCATATGGTTTTTATTCTTCTGTTTGTTAATATGGTGTGTCACATTGATTGATTTGCATATATTGAAGAATCCTTGCATCTCTGGGATAAATCCCACTTGATCATGGTGTATGATCCTTTTAATGTGTTGTCAGATTCTGTTTGCTAGTATTTTGTTCAGGATTTTTGCATCTATATTCGTCCACTATATTGGTCTGTAATTTTCTTTTTTTGTAGTACCTCTGTCTGGTTTTGGTATCAGGGTGATGGTGGTTCCTGTGACCATTTTCTTAATTGCTATGGGTTTGTTTTTGTAGGTCCTTTTCTTCTCTTGTGTTTCCCACTTAGAGAAGTTCCTTTAGCATTTGCTGTAGACCTGGTTTGGTGGTGCTGAATTCTCTTAGCTTTTGCTTGTCTGTAAAGCTTTTGATTTCTCCATCGAATCTGAAAGAGATCCTTGCCGGGTAGAGTAATCTTGGTTGTAGGTTCTTCCCTTTCATCACTTTAAGTATATCATGCCACTCACTCCCTTCTGGCTTGTAGTTTCTGCTGAGAAATCAGCTGTTAACCTTATGGGAATTCCCTTGTATGTTATTTGTCGTTTTTCCCTTGCTGCTTTGAATAATTTTTCTTTGTCTGTAATTTTGGCCAATTTGATTACTGTGTGTCTCGGCGTGTTTCTCCTTGGGTTTATCCTGTATGGGACTCTCTGTGCTTTTTGGACTTGGGTGGCTATTTCCTTTCCCATGTTAGGGAAGTTTTCGACTATAATCTCTTCAAATATTTTCTCAGGTCCTTTCTCTTTCTCTTCTCCTTCTGAGACTCCTATAATGCAAATGTTTTTGCGTTTAATGTTGTCCCAGAGGTCTCTTAGGCTGTCTTCATTTCTTTTCCTTCTTTTTTCTTTATTTTTTTCCACAGCAGCGAATTCCATCATTCTGTCTTCCAGGTCACTTATCTATTCTTCTGCCTCAGTTATTCTGCTATTGATTCCTTCTAGTGTAGTTTTCATTTCAGTTAGTGTATTATTCATCTCTGTTCATTTGTTCTTTAATTCTTCTAGGTCTTTGTTAAACATTTCTTGCATCTTCTCCATCTTTGCCTCCATTGTTTCTCCGAGGTCCTGGATCATGTTCACTATCATTATTCTGAATTCTTTTTCTGTAAGGTTGCCTATCTCCACTTCATTTAGTTGTTTTTCTGGGGTTTTATGTTGTTCCTTCATCTGGTACATAGCCCTTTGCCTTTTCGTCTTGTCTATCTTTCTGTGAATCTGTTTTTTTTTCCCACAGGCTGCAGGATTGTAGTTCTTCTTGCTTCTGCTGTCTGCCCTCTGGTGGATGAGGCTATCTAAGAGGCTTGTGCAAGTTCCCTGATAGGAGGGACTGGTGGTGGGTAGGGCTGACTGTTGCACTGGTGGGCAGAGCTCAGTAAAACTTTAATCTGCTTGACTGCTGATGGGTGAGGCTGGGTTCCCTCCCTTTTGGTTGTTTGGCCTGAGGTAACCCAACACTGGAGCCTACCTGGGCTCTTTGGTGGGGCTAATGGTGGCCTCTGGGAGGGATCACGCCAAGGAGTTCTTCCCAGAGCTTCTGCTGCCAGTGTCCTTGTCCCCACGGTGAGCCACAGCCACCCCCCCGCCTCTGCAGAAGACCCTCCAACACTAGCAGGTAGGTCTGGTTAAGTCTCCCCTGGGATCACTGCTCCTTCCCCTTTGTCCCAATGTGCACACTGCTTTGTGTGTTCCCTCCAAGAGTGGAGTCTCTGTTTCCCCTAGTCCTGTCGAAATCCTGCAATCAAATCCCATTAGCCCTGAAAGTCTGATTCTCTAGGAATTCCTCCTCCCATTGCCGGACCCCCATGTTGGGAAGCCTGACGTGGGGCTCAGAATCTTCACTCCAGTGGGTGGACTTCTGTGGTATAAGTGTTCCCCAGTCCGTGAGTCATCCACCCAGCTGTTATGGAATTTGATTTTACTGTGATTGCGCCCCTCCTACCATCTCATTGTGGCTTTTCCTTTGTCTTCGGATGTGCGGTATCTTTTTTGGTGGGAATCCAGTGTCTTCCTGTTGATGATTGTCGCGCAGCTAGTTGTTATTCTGGTGTTCTCGCAAGAGAGAGTGAGAGCATGTCCTTCAACTCCGCCATCTTGGTTCCTAATCTCTCACTGATTCTTATTGAGGCCTTTCTTATATATTTTGCCACCAGGTGACTCATAAACTGCTTGGTCCAAGTGGAAGGTAGTGTGGGACTGTCAAGTGGGGATCACGTGCATGATGCCCTGCCCAGGTGGATAATTAAATATTCAGGAATTTTGTGAGTTGGTTGTTAAACACCTGGTAGCTTGAAATCAACCATGGTGGGAGTATTTACACCGTGGAAATTAGCAACTGCTACAAATGGTTTACCAGCACACCACTTTTATTCTTTTTGTAAACATTCAGAATTCCTGTAAGTATTCCTAGCCCCTCCTACACTCCGTGTCTCACTCAGAATAAGCCCAAGTGCCTTCAGTGGCCAATAAAGCCCTAAATGAGCTGACCCACCCAACTCTCTGACCTGCCTCATCCTATTTGCTTGACTCCCAGCATTGCTCTTCTTCTCCACGTGGAGAGCCCTGTTTCCACTCAGGCCCTTGCCCGCTGTTTGCCTTTTTTCCTGGAGCACCCTTCCCCCAGATATCTGTAGACCTGGTTCCTCACCTCCTTCAAGTCTTTGCTCAAATGTCACCTTCTGAGTGAGATCATCTATATTAGTTTCTTATTACTGCTGTAATCAATTAGTACAAATTCAGTGGTTTAAAAGAACATACATTCTCTCTCAGCAAGAATCTATTTCCTTACCTTTTCCAACTTCTAGGGGATGCTCGCATTCTGTGTCCTGTGGCCCCCTTCCAGGCAACGGTTGTATCACTCCAACCTCTATCTTCACATCCCCTGCCTCTGACTCTGTGACCTGCCTCTTTCCCTTATAAGGACCCTTGCGATTACATTGAGCCCACCTGGATGACACATGATAATCTCCTCATCTCATGATTCTTTACTTAATCACATCTGCAAAGCCCTTTTGCTGTATAAGGACATGGATATGTTTGGGGGCCATTATTCTGCCACTGTACCTTCCTTGAGCATCCTATTTGACTTTGTACCTATTCTCTCTCAGCACTCCTAATCTCTCTTCCCTGATTAATTTTTCTCTGTACACATTATCACCTGCTAGGATATTATATAGTTTACATGTTTATTTTGTTGGTCATCTGCCTTCACCCACTAGAATGTAATCTGAATGAGGGTAAATACTTTTGTTTTATGTCATTGTTGCATTTTCGTTGCTTATAACAGTGCCTAACTCCTAGTGAGCATTTTATACACACACGCACGCACACACACATGTACACATAGAGATATTTGTTTAAATGAATTAGGTGGAGGACTTTGGGAAAAGAAACTGACATGACATGGGGGGTTCTCCAGTGATGGAGAACCATGTGGTAGAACTTCTAGAGGATGTTGAAAAGCTCCAGAGATCTCCCAAGTCAGAACTGCTTTGTCTACATTGAAATATTTGCCCAAGTTCTGGTTTCTCATCTGTTCTCTCATGTTTGTTTTTGCTCTTTCTTTGGAATATTCTCAAACATTTTGTATTAGCTTCTGACTCTAGATTATAAGCTCCTGAAGGAAAGAAACCATTTTCCTCCTCATTTGTTCTCTAATCCTTTTACTCTGTTTGCATAGTACAAGAGGTAAGTTTTACTTCAAAAATTTCAGTTTGTTTATGTGAAGGGTAGAGGGATTTACTTTCCAGTGATCTGTATTTTAAGATGTCAAGATAGTTTTCTTCATGCTTGTTTTAATCTGTTTAGGCTACTTTAACAAAAATACCATAAACTGGGTGGCTTATAAATGATACATATTTATTTCTCATAATTCTGGAGGCTGGGAAGTCCAGGATCATGGTGCTGGCAGACTGTGTCTGGTGAGGGCCTGCTTCCTCAGAGATGGCCATCTCACTGTAACCGCCCGTGGTGGAAGAGGTGAGAGATCTGTCTGGGGCCTCTTTTATAAGGACACTGATTACATTCATGAGGGCTCCACCTAATCGTCTCCAAAAGGCCCCACCTCAAAGTACTGTTACATTGCATTAGGGATTATGTTTTCAACATATGAATTTTTTTGGGGGGCACAAACATTGAGACCATAACAATACTTATGGAGAAAATAGAATTCTTATTAGCATTCTCAGCTCCATATTGAAAATAGATATTTTGATACTTGTCCTGCTGTGGTCTGATACTTGGAACCATGGATCTTCCTGTGGTCTGCCTACCAGTTAGCATACACACATAAGCATCAACATGAAATCCTCATTGGGCATTTCTGGTAGTTACATTTACTTATTCCGGAGCAAAGTTAATATATGATGAGAAGCAGAGTATTTTCTGTTGCCCTCTCAGGTATTATGACAAGAACCTTCCTTAGAAAAGCATTAGTGAGCTGTGAGGACACTGGATGCTATAACATCCTTTGCCTTCAGGGCACTGTGAACAACTTGAATCAATCCAATAACCTTATCAAATACAAGCAAACAGTAAAATGAAAACCATTTATCTGAAACAGAAGATTGGAAACTTCATTGGTACACATTGACGTTGTCTCACTACCACTGCCAAAGCTTTGCAGAGCAGGATATGAATTTTTCATTGCCTCAGTAATCAAGGTCTTTAGAGTTTCATGGTGTTTTCTCTCTAATAGAGCTAATATGTTGAGCATTGTTAACATTCTGCTTGTGGCTGCCAAGGATAACATAAAAAACTTGCTTTGAATGATATTACAAAAATATTGAAAGGAATAACTTTGGTATGGGAACTAAAGTTGAATTATGTGCTTCTATAAAGTCACTAAGGTGGGAGGGGGAACACATTGCAAATTGATTTTAGATAGTAGATATATATACCTTTATTGGATTTATCTGGAAAAAAGGAAGAAAATCCCCAAATTATCTGTTAGGGTTCACTTGTGTAAGCCTTAGCCCTATTGGCCCCTACCCCTACCCCTTCCCTCCCCTTCCTCTTTAGATTCTTTTTCCTCACTCTGACTTTATGTATAGAGAAGAAACTCAAATGAGTCCCAAGTAGTAACCCTGGATGCTACCATTGCTCATAAAGCATTTTGAAGATTCTTCTATTGGATTGGTCTTCAGAGCTAGTGATAAGACTTGTGATGAAGTCAGTCTTACTGGTTTAAGCTACATTTAACTGTTCAGAATCCAGGCTCTGTTCTCGGTAGAGATGTGACGTTTCAGACAAATTACTTAAGCTCTTTGAGTCTCCATTTTCTGGGTACAACAACACATACCTTATAGGGTTGGTATGTGGATTAAATGTGGTCATGTGTGTAAATCCAGTACAGTGCCTTCTTTCCCTCCTTCTCTTTAACTGCCCCTGATTTTCCATCAAGGCTTATGCTGAGGTCTGACTTCTGAGAGGTTAGGTACACAATCAAGCTTGGTGCTTGCTAGAAAATGAGGAGCTAGACTTGGGTGTTAGGAAACTAGGGAATGGTATCTGTGATGCTGGAGGCCCCTGCAAGTCCTAGGAGGAAAGTGAGGCAGGTCAGGAGAGTGGGAAATGATGCTCTGCAGGCTCCTTAGTCAGTCCCTGGGATCTCTGGTCAAGGCATTATTAGTGCTGAGTTATTTGGAGCCTAAGGTCGTGGCAGATATAAGAGATGGATGGTAGTTATTGCCTTGTCGAGAGTCTAGTAGCTTTAAGTCCAGAGTCCAGTTTAATCTCTTCTGTCCCAGTCAAATTCATGGACAAAGTTCCTCCTACATTTATGATCAGGTCTCTGTACCATTATTTCTCATCTGCAAGGGCATCTTCTTTGGGCAAATGGAAAAGTCTTAGTACACGTGGGGCAGGTAGGGACCCAGGGCTCTTTCCTCTTCATTGTCAAAGCTGTAGGTTGCCAAGGTCAGGACAGAGCCTAGTTATAGCAGTTTGGCAATCATATCCCTCATTTAAAAAAATATCTCATTAATTTTATTTTATTTATTTATTTTTAAAATTTTTTGGCCGTACCATGTGGCATGTGGGATCTTAGTTCCCTGACCAGGGATTGGACCTGTGCCCCCTGCATTGGAAGCTCAGAGTCTTAACCACTGGGCAGCCAGGGAAGTCCCATATCCCTCATATTTGAATAAATAAACCCTTATACAATTTCATATCCCATTTACTTCACTTATTCACTTGTTCGTTCATCCAACACATTTATTTTTGGAGCAGTTAGCCTGGGAAGAAGAGGCCATTCCTTAGCATCAAGGGGGAAAGAAGAAAGAATGTTCAGAGATATAAGCCTGATTTTGTATGACTTTTGACAGTTTCTAAAATAAAATAAAATAAGATCTAACCTGGAAGGGCAAGACCTGCTATCACTGGAAATATTAAGGCATCAAAAAAGTCAGCACCAAAAGAACCTCCAAAATGTTATTAAAAATGATTACCCATATTGGAACGACTGTGTAGCATTCCAGGGTTTCAAAGTGTTCAACCAATGTGAGTGTCTTCTGTGTGCCTGATGCAGGACAATTGTAGTGGGAGTCACAAATGAATTGGAAAGTCCCTGACCATAGGCACTCAGTTACCATGTAAGGGTAAATACCTCAGAGACAGTACCTCGTGTTCTGGGCAAGAGGACGCAGTCAGCAAGTGTAGAAGAGAAGGTGCTAACTGAGTTAGTCCTGAAGAATGAGTAGGATTTTATAAGGCAGATATGAGAGGCATTTTGTTAGTCACATGTCCTACTTTGGTACTTGTTCGGAATATCTATTTCATTTGCTTTTTAGAGATACAAAACTCACATTTTATATCTCAGGATAAGAAGAGAGGATCGATTCTTTTTGTGCAATATTTTTTCACAGAATTTCTTTGTGTTGCCAAGCTTACTCTGATGAGCTGAAGCTTGTCAGAGTTCTCATAACACATGCATGATTGAACTAAATTACAATCTCACCTCTGGCACTGGAGCCTTGCTACCCTAATGCTTCCAGGGGGGATGGTCTGCCTTCTGCAATTTATTTACAGACCAAATGATAACCAATACCAATTCCCGGGCTTAAACCTATAGCAGGGGTCAGAAATGAACTTTGTGATTTGCATTAATAAATGCAGTCTTCCAAAACTGTTGTTTTCTAATATGCATAAATATACTGAGCCAGTTGTAGAGTTCTCTTAAATATAGGGAGGTAATGAAAGTGCTTTATAAACTAAGTTCTAATATTGTTATTATTATAGATATGGTTTATTAAATGTTGGGTGACTTTAGAAAGTATAGGGATTTTAATTGTGAAATTAGTCTAAAGCATGCAGAAGAATTTTGGAATAATCTTTCCCTTTAGAACACCATGTCTGGTTTTTAAATTCCTTTGATTTATACTTTTAGTATAGTGTAGATTAGCAATGGAGTGTATTAGTGTCCTTGAGATGTATTAAGATTTTTGTATAAATTTTTAATTTATCAAGGAAAAGGCTAGATAAATAAATAGGATCACATTTGTCCCATCATTCTGAAGGATGATTTAAGACCATAGGAAATACTGACTTACCTTTTCCAGAGAGGCAACTAATTTTTTTGTATTTTTAGTTTTATCCAAATTCCTGCTGCCTACCTTTGATTAATTGAAACAATATGTTATCATAAACCTTAACAGAAAAATTCTTCTTCTTTTTTTTACCAGAAGAGAAACGTGAAATGTTTTGCTTTCTTGGGCCTGCTTTCTATACTTCAACATCATAAAACATTCTTGACACTTCTATAATGTTTAGCTTCAATTTTTTCTTTATTTTGGCTTAAACAATCAAAATGAATTACTTGAATTTTCTCCTCCTCCTCCTGTTCAAAATGGAACCTAATATATCCTTCTACCCCACCACCCCCAACCCCTGGGACTATTTCTTTTACTCCTGTAGTCCCTATCATTTCCACCTTGTTCAGGTCAGAAAGCTGTGAGTCTCCTTACCCTCCACCCCCTCCTATATTCCCCCTTCTAGTTTCTGTTTATTCTGCCTTCTAAAAATCTCTTGTCCATTTTATTTCCATTTCCACAGCCACTGTGAGTTTAGACCCTTATCATTTTTAAGAAATTCCTCCCGCCCCTCCTGAATTTATACTCTTTCTGAAATGTGATGTGATGATGTCATCATTTCCTCACTAAGGAACCTTGCATGGGTCCCCAACACATACAGAATCAAGCGCCAACTCTTTAATATGTCTAGATAGTCTTCCATGTTCTGGCTCCCAGTTATTTTCTCAACACCTCATTCTCCAAAGTAATCAAATAGCCTGCACCCTCCTGTCTCCTGTTGCAGACCTCCATGCCTTTCCCTCACCCCTCGGCTACCTCCCTCTTGTTTAAACTTGAATTGATTGACTGGTACCTGACTGGTGCCTCAACTGTGTGGACCTCCCACCTGTTGTGTTCTCTGGTATTTGTACACTCCTGGTTTTTGGTCTTCCTACCTGGCTTCACCTGCCACTTGTACTGCCTCTGGCTTATCTGCCTGATTCTGGTTGATTGTGTTACTTGTAAGCTTCATATCTACTTGTTCTCAATTATTTTTTAGCCTCCCTGGATCACGGTCCTTGTCTTGAATCTATAAACTGCTGTTGGCTTGAGAGTGACAGTGTATTTCTAATCAAACTGTTTTGTTGCTATAGGTCCATGACAATGGTACAGTAGACGAAATGGATCTGTCTTTGAGTATATTATGACATTACCTTGTGATCCATAAATATATTTTTTGTTATTATTGATGTGGTTATTCCCTAATGGGAGGATCAAGGAAGACAGAGTCTTGGCCAGTGATCTGAGTTTAGACTTTAATCTTTCTTAGAAGATTTGTGATCCCTGCTAAAATTCTGAACTTTAAGTGCCATTCGGTGACCTGATAAATAGGAATTTTGTTTTATTATGAACTGAGCAGAGTTTCAGCATTTGACTATTGTATCATAATTCTTATAGATTCAAAATGTAAAAGAAACCTTCATTTTTTAACACAAGAGCATCCCAGGTCTCAATCCTTAGCCCTCTTGCTATCTACGCTCATCCCTGGTGAAGTCCAATGGCATTAAATGCCATCCACGTGCTAAAGCTGCACAAATATAAATCTCTAGTTCCAACTGCACCCTGAGCTCCAGGCTCGTATCTCTAACTGCCTGCTAATTCTTGCCTCTTGGAAGAGTAATAGACAACTCAAACATTGCACAAACACAGGAGAATTCTTGCTCCCTCACTCCCATTCTTCGGCCCCCACTCCTGCTCTGTCTTCAGTCTTCCCGATCTCAGTAAGTGGCAGCTCCACTGTACCAGTTACTAGGTCAGAAGGTTCATCCTGACTCCTCTTTGTTTCTTACACCCCAACAAGCAAACACTGTTGAACTATATTCAGAATCTCACCTTTTCTCACCACATCTGTTGAGTTCACTCTACTTCACTTTGTAATCATTTTCCTAGATTATTGAAACAGCTTCTTAACTCATTTCTGATTTATTCACTCTTGTCCCCTGCATTTTATTCTTCACTGAGCAGCCAGAGTAAGCCTTTTAAAAACATGAGACAGGTCATGTTTTCATCTGCTCAAAACCTTGCAATCATTTTTCAGATCAAAGTAAAAGCCACTATCTCACCACAGTGAACAAGGCCTTAAATTACCTTGTTCCCTGACGCTTTCCTGTTCTCAAGTCCAACATGTTCCCCTCTTCCACGGTAATCCTCGAAGGTGTCAGGCAGGCGTGCTTCTTCTGCCTCAGGGCCTTTGCACTTGTGACACCCTTTGCCTGGGAAGCTCTTCCACCAAATATCACCATGGCTCACTTCCTCTCTTTATCCAAGCCTCTGCTTAACATTACCCTATCATTAGAGGAGTCTTTTCTGACCACTTCATTTAAAATGGTCCCCCCACCATTCTCTAGTCCCTTATTTTCATTTATTCTTCTTCATAGCAACTCTTACAACCTGACATATTTTATATACACATTTAAAAATTTCTTTACTGGTTGCTCCCCCTCTCCCTTATGTAAACCCCATGAGATCAGGGGCTTTAATTTTGTTTTTTGCTGTATCTCTGGTTTTAAAAATAGTACTTGGTATATGGTAGGCATACAGGTTAAGTACTGCACGCATGAATGCGTGTATTCAAGAGGTACAGTTAAACTATTTTAAAGGTTGTTTCAGTAGGCTAGGTGCTGAATATTTATTTGTGGGAAAAAAACCCAAACAAATGATAGGGAGCCCAAATCCTTTCTGAAAGTTTTCCCTCAGTTTTTGGGCTAGCTTCATACCCCCAAGTCTCTCTGTGTCTTGACTCTTAATGACACTTACTGTGTCTCTGTCCCATTTATTTGATGATTGTTTTCTACCTTGTATTGGGGAGTTGTTTTTTACGTACATATCCACTCTTTCTAAGAAGACTATAAATTTCTTGAGGGTGGGGACTGGGTCCTAAACTTGTATTAGGTAGAAAATGAGATTTTAACTTACAAATTAAACCTGGTTTCATTAGAATCTATTTTAGTTATATTGTTAGTGTATACAAATGGTTAAAGATTAGGGCATATTGTACATTGTGTGGCTTTGGGCCCAAAAGTTAGGGTAAAACAGAATTCAAAGAAAAACCCTGGAAAATAGCACCTGTACCCCTAGCCTGAGTGTTCTTTGTTCTGTACAGTAAATTCTACATATGACAGAGTAACCGCCTGGCTTGTTGGAAGGTGATTGTAATAATATCAACGCCAACCTTGGCATCAACACTTGAGTAAGTCCCAACTGACAAATATTTGTGCAGAAGTGTTGAATATTCCATTTTAAAAGTATGAACGGAGGTTTAAATATTTTCCACACATTTTCAACACACATTGGGTAACACAGGTGTTTAGCCCAAGAAGAAAGGATGGGGATAATGTGCCCTCAGATATTAATGAAAAACAAAGAATCTATGATTTTCTTTTGTACCATAAAATATTCCCAAATCACATAATGAAAAACTTTAGATTTGGCCATGGTGGAGTTTGCTTGATGTCTGTTGAAAGACTAGTACCACATCCAAGTAAAGACATCATAAATTTTTCCCCTCAGTTTCATTCTATCTCTTTATTGTCATTAGTTTTCTGTAGCTTTCTAAGTAATTTTATGTTTTCTTAAATAGTTACTCTCTATAGACATCTGTATATAGTTGTATCTCTCCAAGGACATTATTTAGGCATACCACACAGATCTGACCTTTCAAATCTTTTCATATAAATTATTCATTGAGGTGTTTAATTCTTACTATTTTCTGTTTTCTAAATTTACTTTAATTTTCTGTATTTTTCTCACCAGAAGTCCTGAGAACTAAGCATAACACTGTGGTGCTGATTCACGAGGTCCTTTTTGAGACAACCATATCACTTCTCAGTGGGACAAGATACCTGTGTTAGTACCACCCACACCTCAGTCACCGTTCTTTTTTCAGCTGTCATCACTCATAGTAAATCCTGTTTTAGTTTCTTATAACAGTTCTATGTCTCTTCTACTATTATACTTTTACAAGGACCTTCCTTCCATTACAGAAAGGTGTTTTATAACTTTCCCCACAGAGATATTACCTTATAGGCTGGATCTTATTTTTATTGCCTGCCTCCATTTCTAATCTGACTGTATTACTTGGTTTCATTTCTCAGCTCTGAATGTTAACAACACTGCACAGATGGATGTTGTGATTTGCTTGCAGAGGTTGTTAAGATGCTGTTTGCTTCTCCTCCCCAAAGTCATTAATAAAGATGGGGAAAGTCAGTTCAAAAAAAAAATCCCTGTGTTATAGCATTAGAAATTCTCCCCCCACCCCAAAACAAATTTAATATGCAATTACTTAACCTTTCCTTTTGTTTTCTTTCAGTCAGTTGAATCCCTTTCACTGTGCTCATGGCAAAAGGAATGTAGCCCAATTTTGTGAGTTGAATTAGATGAGTCCCTGAACTTTCGTCATTGTTAAAGTCAGGATTTAGGACATTTTCTTTTATGAATTAGTATTAACTGCATCAAAAGAGCTTAATGAGATTCACCTGGCATGATTTGTAAGGTGATTATTTTTCAGAATTTACTGAAAAAGAGAAGTCCTTTGATTTGTTATGCTTTCAAGGAGTAGAAAACAGTAGCTGGGAAAAGATATTGAAAAGGATCAAAGTGTGTTAAGGCATGGTTGAGTTCCTTTGCAACAGATCAGTGGGGATAATTTTGTGTTCAAGTTATACTGGTGTCAGCAGTCTGAACAGACAACATGCAGAAAGGGCAAACAGAAAATGACCTATGGTCATTCATTTAACAACTGAATACCCGAATATCCACCCCAGATGCTGGGATGGCAATGATGAATAAGAGGGACATATTCATTACTTTGTGGACATGTTATACTGAGGTTAGCTGACAAGCGGAAAGACCATTTCAGTACGGTGCTCTTACCCAGGAAGTTCAAGGTGCTGTAGAAGCCCATTGAGGGAGCACCTACCTTCTTTAGAACTAACTGAAAACAGACACATCTCAAGTTTGGAACTGTTAGCAGTTCCAGT
Source organism: Neophocaena asiaeorientalis asiaeorientalis (assembly GCF_003031525.2). NCBI lineage: Eukaryota > Metazoa > Chordata > Mammalia > Artiodactyla > Phocoenidae > Neophocaena > Neophocaena asiaeorientalis. The sequence goes on along the minus strand of NW_020174712.1, from coordinate 6,090,802 downwards.
GGAACTGGAATTAAAAAGTTGGATGAATCAACATAGAATACATTTTTATTTGGGTTAGTTAGCATTGACTAATAATTTAGTTGTATTAGTTAAAATAAAAAGAATTTGTAAGGCCAAAGGAGGAAGAGATATGGGAAGTTTTTAGCAATGCTATTGAAAACCCATATGGTATACTATATAATTCTCATAAAAATGTGATAAGAACATGCATAAATGCAATGCAATAGGAAGCTGTAGAAAGAATACTATTGAATATTATTCACTGATTACTCTTCACAGCACAACCATAGGTACTTAGTAGACTTTCCTTTAGTTGGTGAGTAGAATTAAGGAGATGCCAAAGGGTAGAATTAGTTGAAACTGCAATGAAGCATGACTACATCACAGGGCAAACTTCACTTGGGTGATGTCTAATGACTGAGGGGTAGGAGCTGCCCCACGATTGTATCCTGTGTGAGGTCCAAGTCAGGGGGTCTCTGGCGGGACCAGCCAGCCCCTTCCCTACCAGGGAAATAGATATCTCTCTCCAGTGAACTTCAGAAAGTGCCCTAAATTTAGATGGGTGCTTTTGGTAAATCAGCAGTAGAATTTATTATGAAATCCTCAAAGATGGCTTTACCTTCCAGTAAGGGAGGTAGTGCAACTGTCCTGACATGGCTATCCTGTCCTTGAAACTTGTAGAAATGCCCTCAGTACAGAGACAGAGCAGCCCCCTCTCTGGACTCAGCTTTGCCTATAAAAGCGGAGCCCTCTGCAATTGTAAGCTTGAGAATCTTAGCTTATGGGTGCCAACACACAAACGTCCTTATGTTCTTAAATTCTATTTTCCATACCTATTCAGTTCTGTTCTGTTTTCCCCATGTTCTCTATTTTAAAATTTGCTGCTGTGCCAGAAGCTTCCTGGCTGCATGAAGGTGGAATTACTTGAATGGCTATTTATAACATTGCACTTTCTCTATCCTCCTGTCTCCTGCTCTTTTGGATTACCTGTGTCTTCTACTCTGTATCAACTTCTGGTCTTGACTTCAAATTCTTCTGCTATTAGGAGTTCAAAATAGAAATTTTTCCTTTCTTTTAATACTTCCTTTAGTTGTCAATATCTCCTTAAAAAATAAGCAAGGATGAGAATAGAATAACACAGATTATAGAAGTAGAGAGAGGGAGAGAGCAACAGGGCCAAAAGCAAAGGAGCATGTGGGCTCTTGTTATCCACTTTGCTGGGGACTCTAACATTTATCAGCCTTGGGACTATGATGGTTTCTGCCATCTTAAAAATGTTCCTGTTCTGTCTCTTCTGACAGTGATGTGCAGCAAGTATGGTCTGCTGAAAATAAGACTTGATTTAAACAAATTGCAGCTGTAATCTGGATCCTTTTGAGATGGCAGATTATGAAAAATGAATTTGAAAAATGGGCAGCTATTGTGAAAGATCACATTTGGGTGAAACCTGAAAACCAGGCAAGACTTTGGTGTCTTTCATTTACCACAGTGTAGCTGTGTGCCAAGTGAAAAATAATAAATTACAAGGGATTCTTGAGGCAATGGAACTGTCCAGTACATTGACTGTGGTGGTAGATACAGAAACCTACTCTGGTGATAAAATTTTACCAAACTTAATAAACACACCCACACACACAAATGAGGACAGATACAACTGGGGGAATCTGAATAAGATTATTGGATTGTACAACGTCAGTTTTCTGGTTGTGGTATTGTACTGTAGTTTTGCAAAATGTTACCATTGGAACAAACTGGGAAAAGTATACAGAGCATCTCTCTCTATTATTTCTTATAACTGGATGTGACTCCATGATTATCTCAATAAACATTTCAAGTAAAAAAAGACGTACAGTGAAATCTGTCTGGTTTTAGTATTATATCATGATGATTTTGCTTCTGAAAAAATAAATCAGAGCAAATTCCTTTAAAAATTAGGGTATAAGGATATAGTTGTAAAAGAAAACCATTTCTGGAAATTTTAGCTAACTGATTTGCTTATAAGAAGAATGATATCTTGATCTAACAATTTATTTATTTATTTATTTTGCGGTACGCGGGCCTCTCACTGTTGTGGCCTCTCCTGTTGTGGAGCACAGGCTCTGGACGCGCAGGCTCAGCGGCCATGGCTCATGGGCCCAGCCGCTCCGCGGCATGTGGGATCTTCCCGGACCGGGGCATGAACCCACGTCCCCTGCATCGGCAGGGGGACTCTCAACCACTGCGCCACCAGGGAAGCCCTAACAATTTCCTGGAAGGAGGTTTAGTTTAAAAGTTTCAGAGTAATATAAGCAATTTGGGAATAATGCATAAGGATTCACTTTTGGTGAATTTTTAAATGACGTGCTGCGTTTTGATATGTGAGAATTTAAATGAAAACAGTTAAATAGTAGGCACTGTGATATAATTACACAGTTATTTAGAGAGTAGAATCTGTATTCACTGTTTCACAATCTGTAAAAGATGAGTTCTTTTCCTACACATCCGGAATGTAACCTATACATATAAAATCAAGCAGTAAGTCAAGTAATAAAAATAATAAAAATAATTTTACCTTTCCAAGTCATTGTTTGCCATTTGGATGTCTGTGTTTGTGTGACCTTGGGAGGCCACATACTTAGTCCAACTGTTCTCTTAGTCAAAGCATTCTCTGAACTTTCCTTTTGAAAATGCCTTTGGACTCTATGACACATTAATTTGGATATCATCGGGGAAGGAGTGTTTGTTTTTTGAGGAGAGTGAAATAGTCAAAATCTATCAAGTTAAGTCTGGTAGATAAAATGGTAAATGAGATTGAATCATATTCTCTTGGGTCAAAAATGAGGGGTAACTGTAAAGCAATGCATTTGCTTTTCTTGTGTGGTTTATTTATTGGCTCTGAAACAAACAAGAAATGTTTAGAGCTCAAAGGGGTAAGCCTTTAGGACACTAATTTATGTGAGTATGTTTATCATGGGGCCAGTTTTATGACTCTGTGGGCAAATCTTATGCATAATGTAATTTGATACACTGGGAATAAACCAATCAACCAAGACATATTTGCTGATACCTTTCTATATTCCAGTGATGAAGGAATAAAAAAATAGTATTGGATATATTTTCAACCCCATGAGATAATCCCATTCCATATATTTCATATACTCCCTATACTTAATTTTTAATTGACAGACCTGCTACTCTTGACCTGTTTTATTGAGAGATTGGTGATTACTGCATCCTGGACTGTGTATCTAGAATGGAATACCTAGCAGGTGTGTGTGAAACTGGATCCTTGTGGGCCAGAGCTGCTGAGTGTGAGAAACCCTTGTGCACACTGAGCAGAAGGCATCCTCAAACTCCTGGGATGAGTTGATAAAGAATTTGGGAGGACGCTTGCTCTGAACATTCCGGGGAGAGTTCCGTGTTCAGAGAGTCGAGAAGTGCTTCTTGAGTCCTTCACCCTAGGAACGTAATGTTCTCCTATTTCTCCTCTGAGGGTGTCCAAGCAAATGCTCTGTTCCCTATAGTTTAGTTGCAGTTCTATTCCAAGGTCAAGAAATCAGGGAATTCTCCGGGTGTTAAGGGTTGTGCTTGAGAATGAACCTGTAGACTCTGTGTAAACAGGAATTAAAGCTCCATTACATAGGGCCCTGTGAATTACTCAAAGGCTCTGCTCTGGGCCCACAAATTGTGGGTTGTGATCAAGTTACTGAATATCCATGTTGCTTCCCCGATCGGCCTTGTTTCTGAATGTCGATATCTTTGATCAAGGATGCAAAGTTATTTTAATCTGCTTGCTTACCTGTTGAAGAATGACTTCTTTTCGATCTCGAGTCATCTAAAATTTTAATTTAATGACCTACTGAGATCTACAAACTATAAAAATAAACATTATATCAATATAAAACAATGCATATGTAGAAAAAAATTCCTAACAGAAATCTTTGAGTTACACATATCACAAAAGGAAGGCTCGCTTTTAGAGGGTGAGAATACATAATGTAGACAGCTAGGTGTGTTAAAAAAGAGAAGGGAATTCAAAAAAAGGAGAATTGGAATAATTGTATTTTTCAATTTTTACGTTTCTTTATATATAGGTTTTGTGGGATCCAGTTCCATGACAGAATTCTTCCTATTATTATTCTCCTGGTGAGCCTTATAATTAGGGAAAAACTAAAAATGGATCCTCCCTTGCTATATACATTTGGGTTGAGTAACCTTATTTTTGGATTCAGTTAGCATGAATATAAGGCTTATACTCAATTAAGCTTATAAAATAAAATACTGTTTCTTTCAAATTTGCCTCTGTAGCCGTCATTCCTCATCAGATGTCAAGATTAATTCAGTCATAGTGGATACAAGGCTTATTCTTTACACAAGAAAGGAAGCACTGTTTTCCTACAAGTGAGTAGAAACTGCTGAAAGATGGGGCCTCAGCATCGTGCTTTTATCTCGAGTTCCTGGGAGAGTCAACGTGCTAAGAGATATTATCCATTCTCCTCCAAGATATTATTAAAGATCCCTAGGCCTCCCATGTGCTAGAAGGTGAGAGAGGATTTAAAGTCTTTCTAGAATGATTCCTCACATTACTGTGGTTTTCTATTACTAATACAATACTTTCCCAACATCTGTGACACATTTTTTCCCCCCAAGGTAATGAACACAGGTAACTTCTCTTAAGAAACAGAATAGTTTAAGTACCAGATTGTTTACACTTAGCTTCAAGTGGTTCAAATTATTCATCCTCTGATATACTTTGTGTTCTTCTAAGAAAAGTACAGCTATATGTTTATGAAGACTAAAGAAATTCTGGGAATTCCCTGGTGGTCCGGTGGTTAGGACTCTGAGCTTTCACTGCCGAGGGCCTGCAAGCCACTAGGCATGGCCAAAAGGAGAAAGAAAATCAGCTTTGGAGAAGGAATGTAACATTTCAGCTGCTATAGCCTTTTTATTAGTTATTACTTATAAGCTCCAATTTTCTCTCCTGGGTCTATCTATTTTAAAGGGTGCAGCAGTGCCTCTTTGGATGCTGAAGAAGCAGGAATAAATCCCTTTTGGCAGTGGAGGCCTTCCAAAATGTGGGATATAGGTTCCATGAGGAAAGAGATTTTTGCCTCTTGTGTTCAGTGTTCTGTCCTGACAGCTAGAATAGTGCTTGGTATATAGTAGACCCTCAGTAAATATTTGTGGAATGAATGAATGAATCCTCAAGAAAAACTGGTATGTGGGTTTGTTGGAGCTTGATTTCCAATAACCTTCACATGGGGAGAAAAATGTTATCAGTGAGCTGCACTGATGTCTTGGTCCTCTTTTATCCTAAGAAGAACTTGCCTCTCCTCCTTCCAGGCTCGGTACCTGAGGGAGCAGAACTCTGTGGCCTAGGTTACCAAACTCTGCCGCTCTTCAAGGGGCCATAGTTGAGAATTTGAAAGGCCTCAGAGTGAGTGCATCAACCTTGTAGAGAAATGCCGGTCAGCAGAGGGGCTGTTCCCAGGATCACATGACTAGCTGCGCTGGGTGCCGGCCAGGTGTGGAAGCCTTTCTCAGACTTATCAAATGCATGCCATAGACCTGGTTAATAAAGTATAAACCAGCAACCAATGATTATATTTTAGAGTTCTTACTTCATCACAAAAAACTCAAAGTATGTGAAGATAGATTGGAATGTGTAAAGAAAAGCTAAGAAAGCAGGTTTCTGATAAGATCAGCATGTGACTTGTATAACAGCTCTGATTTACAGTCTGAAGGATGGAATGCTGACAGTTCTTTCTTTCGTGTGACCGCTAGGATTTTATTTCCCCCTGTAACAGGTCCCTTTTGAGCCGATCTTAAGATGAGAAAATACTTTGAAGAATTATGCATGATGTGGAATATATCTTCCTTGTTATCACTGGGGGTTCCACTGCTTGCAGGGGTGGATGGAGATGATGCCCATGTCTTTGGACATAATAGCTTTCGACAGACCAAAATAATTCCTTTTTAGCCATGCAGTTGTCTGTAAATCTGCTTAGTTGATCATCCAAAGTGATGACATTTAAGATATAGTTGATACACTGTTTATCTTAAAGAAACATTTTAAAATTAATTTGTCAGACCTGTGCAATATTTTATCTTTTCAGTTTAATAATATCCAAATGTGCTTTTGGTTGCTTTTGTGAAGCAGAAAACACATGTGTGTTTCTTCATAGATCAGTCAGTTAGGTTTGAAAATATAGTATGTTTCAAGTATGTAGCAAAGGCCCTCAGAACACAATTATTAAAGCAGAATGAGGAGTTGAGTTTGCTTCAGTTTTGGATTTTTAATAGATTTCACTGTTATGTCATGAAGATGGAATTATACCATAGGAGTCTCTGGCTAAGAGCCAAGACTTCTTCTCTTGTATTATTTTAAAGCCTTTTGTTTCTTTCCTCAGAAGGGAGCATATACATTTATACTGCTGGGTAAAATTATTAGAAAATATAATTCCCATAAACCTACTCTTTTGACTCTTTAGGTAAATATGCTGGCACATGAACTCGAAATTTCAAGTTATGACTTTGTAAGAAATTTTCATGTACTTCCAGTGAAGGTGTTATTGTGCTTGTGTTCTTTGCTTGATTTATCATAACATTATGAGACCTTTATTTTTGTCAAAATATAATGTATGTCGATGTAACTTGAAAGTTATTTTAAAGTACACATCCAATTCATCACTTTATTTTGTCAGTTTTGTCTCTAAATAATTCTGTCTTCATTTATTTTAATCCCACCTCCTATCCTCCCAATCCAGATCATTGTCATCTCTTTGTTATCTGAACTACTAGAATAGAATCCCCTTCCAATGCCCCGCGATAGTTAATGACACAGGAAAACGCTTTATGGATTTTATGTAGAAAAGCAAAGTCCTAACTGAATATTCAAATAAATCATGATGGAAACACACTAAAAATACTAAATTAGATGCAGTTTCACTATGTGTCTAGATATGGATTTCTTTTTTTTTTATAATTTTTTATCTATTCTACTTTGGAATATTCAGCTTTCCTTATTTTCTCTCTTCTCCCCTTCTGGATCATAAATAGAACTTCATTAAACCTTAGCATGTTACTCTTTATTCTGCATTTCATTATGTCTCTGAACTTTATTCTGGAACTCATTATTTCCTCAAGTCTGTGTAATTGTTTGTTTATCTGATCTATTGAATTTTTAACTTTAGTGATTGCATTTTTCATTTGAGAGGTTTTTTTGGTTCTTTTTCAAATTACCCTGTTTTTTAAAAATAGCATTTTATTCCTAGTTTGTGATTTCAATTTATTTTTTGAATAATTAAAAATACTTATTTTATATCCCATATTCCTAGTATATGAAGTCTTTGGTGGTTTAATTGTACTGTTGATTGTTTCTGCTAACTCTTAAATACAGGTTTTCATGTTTTGGATTGAGCTCATGTTTAAATGCCTGGGCTTTACGTGCAAGAATCTTGTAAAGTTTATATTGATGGTGCATCCTTCTGCAGAGAATTTGTGTCGCTTGGGCATTCCAAGGTATAACCAACCCAGGGCTACTTAAAATAGTTTCTTGTTTGAGCTTCCTTGGGCCTACTAGGTAGTATCATTTAAAACCCAGTTTTGGAGTATGTCAACCCTGTGGTTATTGTCATGGAAAACTTCTATTTATTTTTATTCACCCTGAGTCTAGGCCAAGAATGACATTTTTATTTGTCATCTCTTTTTGTCAGTTGGTGAACATACTTTTTTTTTTTTTTTTTTTTGCGGTATGTGGGCCTCTCACTGTTATGGCCTCTCCCGTTGCGGAGCACAGGCTCCGGATGCGCAGGCTCAGCGGCCATGGCTCACGGGCCCAGCCGCTCCGTGGCATGTGGGATCTTCCCGGACCGGGGCACGAACCTGTGTCCTCTGCATCGGCAGGCAGACTCTCAACCTCTGCGCCACCAGGGAAGCCCTGAACATACTTTTTGAATTGACTGTGTGGACCCTGGCTTTGTTTGTAGATCTTAATTTTAACTACTCCTTTGGGTTGATATCCTGCTTTGCCTACTGCCTCCTATAAACCATATAGCTCAAGCTTCCAGATCCAGATGTTGTTGAAAATACCTGATTGCACCCCTGCTGCAGTGACAGCTTACCACTCTGGACTGAAGTCCTCATTTTAGTTTCTGCCTTTGAAAAGTTCTACCCCCTTTAAAGTTAATTATATTATTTTTTCTAGCTAATTATATATTTAAAATAATTTAAAAATATTCTTTAGTATTTCTATATGTTTTATATGAGAATTTTCCAGAACATTTATTCTACTATATTATTAAAAATGGAACACACAATACACTCTTAACTGGTTCCCCCCTTCTGCTTTAGCCTCTTTCCAATCCATTCTGTACCTAATAGGCAATGTGATGTTAAAAATGCAAAATGATCATGTCACTTCCTTGGTAAAATTCCTCAGTAGCTTCCTGTTGTGTGCTGAACCTTCCTGGTAGTATCTGTGACTGTGACCTTATTTGGAAATAGGGTCTTTGCAGGTGTATCAAGGTAAAATGAGATCATACTGGATTAGGGTAGGCCCTAATCCTTGGATTGGTGTCTTCAGTAAAAGGGAAATTTGAAGACAGAGTCGGACACACAGGGAGAAGCCATGTGGTGCTTGGAGTTATGCTGCCACAAGCCAGGGAGTGCCAAGGATTGCTGGCAGCCACAGGAAGCTGGAAGAGGGACTTAGAATAGTTTCTCCCTATGAGCCTCTATGTAGGAAGCAACCATGTGATAAACTTGATTTCAGACTTCTGGCCTCCAGAATAGTGAGAGAAATAATTTCTTTTTTTTTTAAGCTACCCACTTTAGTAGTACTGGTCACCCTAGGAAAATAACACTGGTAAACAGATGAATAAGTGAAAACTAGTAGAGCAGACCGGAGAAAACTGAAAACAAGTGTTTTCAGAAGTGAGGCCTGGAAACAAGCTGTTTGACATTGCAGAACGAACAACTCTTCCTCGTGTAATTAGTATAAAATAAAAGAGTCTCAGTATGGTCTGTTATGCCTTTTTGATCTTTCTTGCTTTACTTTTTCCAGCTTCACGTTGCCTCTGCTGCTTTCACTGGCCTGTTATGGTTCCTTGAATAAGCCAAGCTCTTGTCTGACTCAGGGATTTTGTACATGCTGATCTCTCTGCCTAGGAAACTCTTTCTCCTATGTTCTGCTTGGGTAACTACCACTCATCATTCATGTCTGGTGAAATGTCACTCCTCAAAGACCCCCTCTATAATATTTTTCCTCCATCAGCCACATGAATTAGGTCCCTTAGTTATACCTTCTCGTGCATGTCCCCGCTTCCTAGCATTTATCATGGATTGTGACTAGACTATGTATGTTATTTGTATGATTGTTTTTTTAATGTCTGTCTTCCCCACTAGACTGTATGCTCCATTAGGCAGCAACTGTATCTGTTTTAATCTTCTCTATTTCCCTAGCTACCAGCATAGTGACGGGTATGCAACAAATATTTTTGAATGAATGAAGGCACATTTTAAAGCTTACAATTAGATGGGTGGACACAAAGAGAAAAACATCCATTTTTCAAATTTTTTTTTATTAGGGCCATAGTATTAGGTGAATTGTTTCAATCATTTTTACTTATGTAGCTATTCTAACAGGTTAATTATAAATGTCATTATAGTAAAAGAGCAACCACTCTGAGCATTCACTCAGTCATATTTTGAAATATATTTGAAATGCCATATATTAGTATAATTAGTATTTTTCACTGGTTGCTTAGAATAGATACCATTTAGATATTTAAACTAAGTTGGTTCAGTGTCCAAACTCAGTACTCTGTATATACCAAGATAGCAGAAACTACTCAGTGAAGATAGTATAAAACATGTGCTTTCTCTAAAAAATTCTTATAAACTTGTCACTTTGTGCTTAATTATAGGTAATATTTAAGATCACCGAGGAGTTTCTGTATAATGATTCTCAAAGTTCTTCTTAGAATGTGGCTCTTGAGGCCCACATGATGGAATTCTTCACCTGCCTTGGTTTGGCAGAAGGCCAGCTTACTGACCCTCACAGCAGGCTGTGAATTCACCTTTTAAATGATGTATATTTCTTGAGTGTTTTCTCTGTACTTGTGCCCTGAGACAGGTAAATTATGGAAGGCACAATTCTATAAATCGAAATGTATCACAAATAATTGCCCTAGGACCCAAGGAATTCTGAGAAAATACAACTGAAGGGACAACTACCATGGTCGGCCCCAGCTACTCCATTAAAGAACAATCTGCTCTAGCTGGCCTCAGTTAGTAAGTAAATTTTGAGGCTGTTGAAAAAAGTAAGCAAACACATAGTAGAACCACATATGGAAATGCCACTTTGCTGAAATCCCCCCTTGATCTATTCCAGCCCTTAAACCTGGGGACATATGGGTTTAATAGTGTTACATGTTCTTCAAATTCTAGAAATGTTATTAAGGCCTGAATTTATATTGAACAAAATTGATTATTGCTTTTAATATAGAAATGATGATAATGGTTTGGGTTGCACCTTGAAAATATGCTATTGAAAGACAGTAGAGGTGTGTATCTACCTTTAGCTGGTATGTCAAAAGTTTACTAATGGATGTGGTAGCCATGTATATGGTAGCAGGAAGTACCCATTCAGAAGAATTCCTTCCAGATAAGCAGGTGTGATTTGTGTTGTATCTTTTTCTCTAGAGATGTCCTGCTTGATGTGGTTGTCAAATGAGATTCAGAAATATGGAGTCCCTTGTTGTGAGTCCATATATGACCTGAACAGGTCTGGTTCCCTTCTGTATCTGTAGGAAATTTAGAAGGCCAGGTGATGTCTGGAATCCTTTGCTGGCTTTGACATATAGAATCATAGGTTTTTAGAGGTAGAAGGGATCTTTCCTTATGTTTTGTCCATCCCTTTCCCCTCATCTAAGAGATGAGGCCTCAGGAGGTTCCTTTTTTGCCTGAAGCAATGCCTCTAGTTAAAGGTGAACCAGCATTAGAACCCAAGTCTCCCAATGATCAGTCACCTCAGTGCTTTTGCACTGAACTGTGCTACATCTGAAAGATGTCTTGTACCCTACGCTCATTGAAAAGTGGCCTATAGCTTGGAAAAAATTGACCCATTTAAAATAAAAAGACAAACACAACAAAAACATTTTTCTACCCAGAGACAGGTGGGTCCTGTTAGTGCTTTTTGGTTTAGGATACTTTGGGTTTGTCCTAGAAGTCAAGTACATCATCCTCCAACAGGAGCAAGACCTCTTGAGCTGTCAGTCTTTAAGGGGTATTGCTGGTCAGATCTACCAGCCTGGCTGCCAGAGCTTTATTGCCGTTACCAGGTGAGTTCACCTGGTCTAGATATTCATAATAGGAGTTCTTACTGCAGACCTTAAAAGGCAATCGAAGGATTGGTTGAGACAGAATGAATGAACTTAACATACATAAGGAGAACTACATATACTTTTTTAAACACAGGAAACAAGCAAATTCATAATAAACCAACTAAATATACTTACATTATGGATATGGTGCTAACTTTGAATCCCTCTTTTTTTTGGAATTCATGAAAATCAGATCCAGAACTGATAAAGAGAGTTTGTTATCTAGATTATGTATTACAGGATGACCTTCTGTTTGTGCTGGGTTGAGCTATGTAAGATTGGTTGCCTTTGTATATCCCAGTGTTGAATACTAATTGTAGAGATTTTATGGTTTTCTGAAAGTTCTCAAAGTTTATATTTAAACAAAGACAGTTTCTTTTTATCAACTTAGTGGAGATGTAATTTATATACAATAAAATGTATGTATTTTAGAGGTAGTTTTGATGTGTTTTGATAGTGCACGTGACCTAACCAACATGTAGAACACTTATGTCACCCCCAAAGTTCCCTCTTGCCCTTTGTCAGTCAGTCTTCCTCCCCAGTCATCTCCCAGCCCCAGGCAACCACTGATTTACTTTCTGTCACTATAGGTTAGCTTTGCTTATTCTCAAACTTCATATGCATGTAATCATACAATATGTACACATTTGTCTGGCTTCTTTTGTTCAGCATAAAAATATCACTTATTTTATCAAATATTTCTAAGGAGGATGATTTCATTTACTGTATCATACAAAATACCAGCTGACTATTTTATCTTGAAAATACGTTGAACAAGGCTGTCCGCTTGGTCTCCTCTCTAATCATCCTCTGACAGCGTCTGCTGCAGCTCTATGGGTTGTTGATTACAGTGAGAAGTTCAGAGGTCAAGGTCAGTTCTGAACTAAAAAGGATTCCCCACCAGAAAATGTTCTAGCACTTCCCATATATGATGGTTAAATACCCCCATGGCTGGGACTCTTTACTTTTAATGCTCCATATTTCATGGCTGTTCGTAATGCTGGAAGCAACCAGGTCTCTTTCTAACTTGGTTACTATGAGTCTGCCTAGGGAGATACCTGGTAAAAACTGTAAAGCAGGAGAAATCAGGTTTTGGTGCCTTTCTAATGACCCTGCTTCTTTACTCTCTTTCCCATGTCGCCTGTACCTATCTCTCATACCCCAGCAATCTCCCCCTATCATTCCCACCCAGGCCTGTCTTCCACATCTTTCCCTGCCAACAGAACCTTCCTCTTCAGGGTCTCATTTCATCTGGCACTGCTGTCAGCTAGCTCCCATTTCTACAAGATGGGCTAATCAACTGCATCTTAAGTTATGGGATGCAGCCGTAGTGCCCAGCACTACGAAGGAACTGCAGGTGAGTAAGACATGGTCCTCGTCCTCAGCGAGTCTGGAGTGTGGTGGGGATGTTCAGACAACAGCTCTAATCCCCAAACAATCTTTTCTCCTCTTCTCAAGGGTCCTTGTTGTGTATTTGGGAAAGCAAGGCGATTTTGTGGGTCGCCATTCCTCAGTTACTCATGTGGCCAGCACTTGTGTTTCTCACTGCATGGCTGTGGGCACCATTCACTTTGTTCTTAGTTGTGGCTTCGAATCCAAGGATATGAACCCTCTCACAGCCATTGTGATACCACTGCATGAAAGGGAAGTGGGGGAGTTGTGTGTAAGTAAGGGGTCGGTCTCACTTCTTATGGACCCCAGAGTCCTGTTCTGTCAAAACCATTCAAAGTTATGTGGATAAATCAAGGAAATTGAAGTACACATGGGAAGATTTAAAAACCATCTCCTAATTATTATTTCTTTTACCATCCAAGAGAATAGCGCCCAGGAGGTTAAATGTGTGTGTGTGTGTTCCTCCTATTATTAGTTAAAATAGTCTATTCAGAAAAATACCTTCCTAAGAGGATTTTCCAAGACCATGGGACATTAAACTTCTGAACTCATTATATAAACGTTTGTTTCAAAATTAAAATTTTAAATAAGTTTCTCCCAGAAGTAGGTTTTAAAAAGAATGTTTTTTTATTTTATAAATTTTTATTTATTTATGGCTGCGTTGGGTCTTCATTGCTGTGTGCAGGCTTTCTCTAGTTGTGGTGAGCGGGGGCTACTCTTCGTTGTGGTGCGCTGGCTTCTCATTGCGGTGGCTTCTCTTTGTTGCAGAACGTGGGCTCCAGGGCACGTGGGCTCCTCAGTAGTTGTGGCGTATGGGCTCAGTTGCTCCGTGGCATGTGGGACTTTCCAGACCAGGGCTTGAACCTGTGTCCCCTGCATTGGCAGGTGGATTCTTAACCATTGCGCCACCAGGGAAGTCCCCAGAAGTAAGCTTTTAAAAGTGTGCTTTTGGAAATTGTAAAAAGGTATATTAAAAAAAATTTTAAGTATGCCACTTTTATTTCTGGGGCCCACAAATTAATATAACACTATCATTGTCAACTAAAATAGGAGAGAGTTAAGGAGCATAGCAGAGAGCCATAGTTCAAGTGATTTGAAGTTACCTTAATATGACTTTAAACTCCTGGAATAGGGAAAGATTTGGAACTTCAGAATATATAAGGATATATTAACCTTTTCTCAGAGGTTATATAGCAGATAAGAAGAGCTCTTAAAAAATTTCTGGCCCTAATGCAATGTATTCAGACAAAGGTATCTGAATGAATGGATGGGCCAGGAAATTAAGGTTGAGAATGAACACTGCTGGAAATGATGAGTTTGGAAAATGAATGTGTTTTCACTGAAATGTGAAGTGGAAGAAAAAGGAAAAGGGAATATGATTTATGAAGATTTTTTGATCTGGTACTAAACAAGGTGGACTAGTAATGGTGATTCGGCCTCCAGATAGCTACTGTCATATCATGATTTACAGCCGGGGATCTGGGAGTGGGTAAAGGATGCTATCTTCATTGATCGTATAGTCTTATTTCATCAGAATTTAGATCTTTAAAATAAATGGAAGTCATTTGATAACATTTGTATAGTAAATTGCAAAGAATTGATTACAAGTGATAAAATAAGAAGATGTTAAGAATGAACTGGTGAAAAAGATTAAAAAACTATAATTGCATGTGAAAGTAAAACTGGCCTATTCAGCTCTGGGTGCAGGCTCTATTTTCTTATGGTTTGACAGGCAATTTAAACTGCAAAATTAAACAGTAAAGGATATGGCTTTAAAAGCAAATGAATTTAAATCTCAGTAGAAATCCAAACTTCTTACAACATCCTTTGTTGTTCCAGTGTTCCTTTTATTTAGCAAAAGCTTTCATTTGCAGGAATTTATAGTGAGTGACCAACATGGATTTATTGTAAGATTTTGCCACTGAAGAACAGCTTTAGTGAAATATCAGAAGGCAGTATTTTTTGCCCCAGATCTACCATCACGAAGTTGTTCAAGTGATTGCCACTTACAAAATCTTTGAAATTTGTTTTTGGTATGTTTTATTTGTTTTTTTTTTTGCGGTATGCGGGCCTCTCACTGTTGTGGCCTCTCCCATTGCAGAGCACAAGCTCCAGACACGCAGGCCCAGCGGCCATGGCTCACGGGCCCAGCCGCTCCGCGGCATGTGGGATCCTCCAGGACCGGGACACGAACCCATGTTCCCTGCATCGGCAGGCGGACTCTCAACCACTGCGCCACTAGGGAAGCCCTTTATTTGTATTTTTGATGTGCTGGCTCTTTTTCTTGCTTGTGTCCCCTCTCCCAGAGGCAAACAAAGGATGAGTTTACAAGGCTTTTTCACAATAATCACCCAAAACAGTTCCTAGATCAAGGGTCAGGAATGTGGTTTTGCCTTAGACCTAGACTTAAGTCAGGTCTGACTTAGTGGGCATCTGCCCTGTACACTTACCTAGGACCCTATGCTCAGAAGGGTCCTGCACTTGATTTAAAGGTCTGCTGTCGCGGTCTTGAAATTCTTAATAATTTTTGAACAAGGATACTGCATTTTCATTTTGTACCAGGTCCCACAAATTATAGCATCATTCTTGCTGATAGTAACATGATAGCTGACATTTATTGCATTCTTACTGTGTACCAGACATTGTTTTAAATTTCTCATATATATCAGCACATTTAATATTTATAGCGACCCTCTGAGTTACGTGTTATGGTTCCCAGAGGAGAAACTGAGCCCAGAGAGGATAAATAGGCAAAACTAGTCAGCAGAGATCCTGGCCCCAGTTGCCTGCTTCTAGAATGGGTGCCCCTAACCAATAACCTTACTGCCTCTGCCCCACACATATTTTCTCTTCTAGTTCTCGTACAAAATTCTTATTTCCTGTGATGTGCAAAAATGGGTAACACCAATGGAAACCTGTGTAAGGTTTGCTTGCTGAGAATGCATGTGACAAATGCAACTTTGTGACCTGAAGAAGCCAAGCATAATTCCTTAATCTCATCTAAATGAACTAACTCTTACTATGGCCAGGTTTCTGAGGGAATAGAAGAAAGAAAGGAAATGAGTGAGGGAAAGAACTTAAAAGTAAAAAAGGCGAGAGCATGGGCTGCGGACACACAGGGCCCTGGGCAGCCAGCTTGGGAGGAGCGAGGTACCCCGAGCAGGCTGGTAGAGGAAGGAGAACATAAAGAAGGACAATCCGTGCTGCCTACTTAGCAGTTTGTTTGCGGCAGATGCTGGAGACGAATGCATATGGTTTTAGATTGCTTTAGGGGGACTGAGTGAGAACAGCATTTTTTCTCATTTGCAGGTGGCTGGGTCTATGAATGCTGGTGGGCGTGTGGCTAATGGAGACCAACGGCGGGGAAATGCAGCAAGAGGCCTTCCTGCAGCTGGGGCTGGGCAGGGGATTTGCAAGCTAACTGGTTTCAGGCTACCCAAGGAGACCTTCTTGCTGCCCCTCAGATCATATTACCTAGGACATGGCACCTAGTAGGCACTCAGTAACATGTGAGCAATGATGGATGAATCTAGCCGCTACCCACTGTGCTAGTGTTTAAGGCAGGCTCAATATTGAACAACTATTTTTCTGACTGATTGGGTCTACTGAGTTACAATTTGTCATACTTCTCCACTCCAGCCTTCCCGTTATTCTTGGTGCACCAAGCAGGGCAGGGACCCGGAACACTTGTGTCTTCTTGGATGTTGCATTCCCAGTGCCCAGCCTGGCACATGCTAGGGGCTTAAATATTTCCTGAAAAAAATGAGTGTTGTTAATGGGGGATAAAAATCAAAGTTAGGGCTTCCCTGGTGGCGCAGTGGTTGGGAGTCTGCCTGCCGATGCAGGGGACGCGGGTTCGTGCCCCGGTCTGGGAGGATCCCACGTGCCGCGGAGCGGCTGGGCTCGTGGGCCATGGCCGCTGGGCCTGCGCGTCCGGAGCCTGTGCTCCGCAGTGGGAGAGGCCACAGCAGTGAGAGGCCCGCGTACCGCAAAAAAAAAAAAAAAAAAAAAATCAAAGTTAATCTTTGAGGTCCTAGGTTCCATATTTTCCCTCCTAGGCTAAGTATGGTGATCCAGCTCACTGTATTTTGATATCCTGGTGCAGGTTGTCCATTACTGATAGACCTGGATGAAGCCTCCTTGCTTTGAGTTAGCTAGAGTGTTATAGGCTGGTAAACTCATTTGCTCTGAAGGCTTCAGCTATGAGGAGGCTCTGAAGTATCTACCTTCTAGACAATGTCATCTTTGGAAGAGTATTTTTCTTTACTACTATTAGATGTAGAGCCCAAAGACCTGGCAGCCATGTGATAATAGTTACCTACCTATGTTAGGTGTCTGTGCCATGCCTAAAATTTCTATTTTGAGCCTGGCCCCACAGTGTGTGTCACAGCACTCCTAAGTGTGTATTTGTAACAAGGCAGTCCTAGATGGGTGCCTTCTTTCTGGAGATTTTACCATCTCCCTTCTCCCTCCCTTTTTCAAACCAGACCTATATTTCTGATCAGAGAGGTTAGGGACTATTGCTCATGTCACTTCTGATTATTTTCATAGCCAATTTCAGGAATTTTCTATCACTAGAATATCTCATAAATATTCTAGCATTTAAGATGGCTGACGACTCATTTCTGGTGAGAAAGTGTCCTCTTAAATTTCAGTATTGATATAAAAGGCATGCTACATTAAATGAAAGGAAGTAACAAAATATTCTAAAATACTAAGCATTTTTGGATCTTAATTATCTGAAAATTGATTAATTTGTTTAAACATCTGCGCACTCTGAAAATTCAGACATCTGGGCTATGAGCAGGAACTCTGATCATCTTGCTTGCAGATCACACCTACTGCTAGGATTGTGCCTGGAAAACACTAGAAACTCAGCATTTGTTGGCTGACTTCTCAGCATTCTGAAATCATTTTTGTATTAAAAAGCTTTGATCTTGTTGAAGATAATAAAATAATTAAAATAATTAAAAATGGATAATTAATAAATTGATATATTTATTATTATCCATTTCCTACTGTGTATACTTTGGAGTGATGGATTATACCCCTAGATGTGAGCAGGGCTGCTGGATGCGTCGAAGACAGACAAAAGGATAGAACTGAGAGCCTAAGAATTACTGTCACCATTAGTTATCCCCCTTTTCCCTGTGGAATATGGGGCTAGTGGAAGACCTAGGGACTTAGCATTTGCCAGGGGAATGCGTAGGATGACAGGGCATGTACCGTTTAGGCCTGGTGTGACTTATCTACCATCTAGCTGTTTATCTCCTTCTTAGCCTAAGCATAAGGGGAAAGCGTGTTTTCTGAAAGAACATCTTAGGAATGTAATGCAAACAAAGGATGTGCATCTGGCCCACATGGGAATGTTCTCTGCTAATTGGTTTGGCAGATGGGAGTGCTTTTGAAAAAACAGAATCCTGAGTCCTAGGAAATCATTTTCTCTTTCTGTAAGAAAACTCAAGAGGCTGTACACTTATCTTCCTGTTATTCAGCGGTATATTTCTAGGTTTCTGTTAAAGGTTTAAAACCAATCAGGTGCAAAATATCCATGTGGTGTCAGGGCACCAGGGAGTGAGGCATCTGTAGCCTCTATCATTTCTAACAGTGCTGGCATCTGCTGTCTCTATAGGAAGCAAAGACTTTTACAAGCAGTGCTTCACTTCTTCAAGCATGCTAGAAAGGTAGAAATCCCTAAGAGAAACTCCAGATTTCGGGTGAGTTTGAAATTGTGTTATAAATTGCTTCCGCTAACTCCTTGTTGCCTGTAAGCCACAGACTTTGAAAAGGAGCACATTTTACAAATTGGGCTTTCCTATCATTTCTTGCAGGGAAGCAGCTGTCCTATTTCCTCTAATAAGGTAGTAAGCCTAAAAATGCAACGTAAGCCTTCAGGGTGTGTGATTAGAGAGGCTTGCCACACAGACCGAATGCCTGGGAGCAATGGAAGGACTCCTCCCCACAATCAGACAGCTCCTTCACTGTGGTAGAGAGGGGTCTCTGGCCAATTCTGTTGTTATATTTATGTGGAAGAAAGAAACCAGTAGATCAGGTGTGAGGAATGTTGACTTCTAAAAACAGAACCAGACTTCAGAGAACTATTTTAGAATCTGCAGGAATGTCATATTAAAATATGTATTTCTGACCACAGAGAGCAAATTCTAGAATGGAATTATAGAAGAAGCTCTATACAGTCAGCCCTCTGTATCCATGGATTCCATATCTGTGGATTCAACCAACCTTGGATTCAAACCAACCTTGGATTGAAAATATTTGGGAAAAAATCCCAGAAAGTTCCAAAAAGCAAAACTTGAATCTGCCGCACACTGGCAACTATTTATATAGCATTTACATTGTATTTACAACTATTTACATAGTGTTTATATTGTATTAGGTATTATAAGTAGTCTAGAGGAGATTTAAAGTATATGGGAGGATTTGCATAGGTTATATGCAAATACTGTGCCATTTTATATAAGGGACTTGAGTGTCTTTGGATTTTGGTATCCGAGGGGTTTCTGGAAACAATCCCCCATGGATACCAAGGGACAACCATACATGGAAACCAGATGGACTCTCATTGCTTCTTTCCATTGGAGTGGGGAGGAATTCAGCCCAGAGAGCTTCTAAAACGAGCCAGCATAAGGAAGGCGAAATGGCTCTGAGAGGAACTTGACTTTCCCTGGGCTCCTGACTTTTTTCATATTCAGTGTTCATGCAGAGCCAGATATTCTGCAGATTACAAGTGACTGCTGGCTCTTCTCACTTACACCCCAGCAAACTCTGTTCTAGATAACCCAGGGTAGAAGATCTTTTGTGACTCTGATTGCCAGGGAGCTTTATCTTTGGTTAATGGGTATGGTAAAAACAATTTGCACAATATGATAAGAATAATAACATTCAATTAGCAAGGGCTTCCTGTGTGTCAGGTAATGTCCAAAGTGCTTTAAAAAGAGGATGTAACTCTTTTAATGCTTACCCTTGCCATATGAGGGGGTATCATCGCTTTAATTTTAAATTTGAAAAAGGGGAGGCTTAGGGGAGGTTTAGTATCTGGTCTAGGATCAAACAGCTGGTAAGTGATAGAGCTGTGGTTCAAACTTAGGTCAGTCTCACTGTGCTTGTGCTTATAACCACTGACTCTAAGACAAAAATAAAAATAGGAAAGTACTACATAATATTTATACAGTGTAGTGGTTTCAATCTTAGGGAAAATATTTCTCAATGATTCCAGTTCGTTCTTCTCTCTTCCCTGCCACGACCCATTGAGAACTACCGGTATTACACTTTATAAAGTGATAAAGGGCTTTGGTGAACAATTTTCTCATTCACAAATTGGGACTTTTCCAGCTTTTCTATCCCTGTCGGCTCTCTTATTACCTTTTAATGATGGAGTAAGTTCTAAAATAACAAATGTAAATTGTAAGGGCATATAGAGTAAGGTTGCCAGATAGAATATGGGAACGTAGTTAAATTTGAATTTCAAGTAAACAATGAATAATTTAAAAATTTTTACGTACGTACCAAATATTGCATGAGATATACTAAATATTATTGCTTGCTTTTTAAAATGCAAATTTATCTAGGCATTCTGTATGTTTATTTGCTATATCCAGCAGCCCTAAATTAAGTCAGAGAGGCTTGTGTACAAAGAGTGAAACTGAGTTTGCTTTTGCACACCACCGGCTCAGCGGCCAATGGAAAACTCAAATGAAATGGGTAAAAGAGAAACCTTGGGGCAACTATACTGAGTGCTTAGATCTACTTGCCTCGTATAATTAGTCTTTTCAGCAAATCTTGCTAATATCAAATAGTGTTCTCAGTCATTGATATTTTGTATAGTGTGGAAGTGACTAGAAGCTTTACCAGGGTTATTTTACCTTTATCAGTAGTTCAGTTGAAGCTCCACCAAGGCAAGAGCCTCAATGCAAACCTTGTTTTAATGTTCATGTTTTTACTTTTTATCTGAATGTACTGCAGGGCCCTTGAGGTCTTCTGGAAAAAACGTCCTTCTATCAGCCAGGACATGAACTTATTCATTTAAGATCAGCATTTCTGCTTTTGAAAGCTGGCAGCACACAGAGAACTAAGGTTGTCCCTTTATCCACTGATCCTCAGTGGTTGACTGGACACCCTGAGCTCTGGACTTATTCCCCTAATCACTTTGAGTCAGAAAAGCTACCTCTTTTTTTTTTTTTTTTAACATCTTTATTGGGGTATAATTGCTTTACAATGGTGTGTTAGTTTCTGCTTTATAACAAAGTGAATCAGTTATACATATACATATGTCTCCATTTCTCTTCCCTCTTGCATCTTTTTTTCCTCTAAGAGTTTGATAGTTTCTCACCTTACATTTAGGTCTTTAATCCATTTTTAGCTTATTATGTGTATAGTGTTAGGAAGTGATCTAATCTCATACTTTTACATGCACCTGTCCAGTCCTCTTTTTTAGTGGAATGAAACCATTAATGTTTCAGGGATGCCTGGTTTTCTGGGCAAAGGAAGCTTCTTTGGTAATAATATCTTAGCAGGAATCGTGGTGGTAGTGATCGTGGTATGTGTGTGTATCTGGAGGGATGGATGAAATGAGTGTGCGTTTCTTTTCTAGAGTGACTTTGACGGAAAACACTTTTTGTCTCTGGAAGTTTACTTGAAGAATATTTTAGAAATATATCTGTTTGTTGAGCACTACATAATTTAAGCAACAAACCAAGTTGTAAAACTGCATTGCAGCAACATTTATTAAAAAAAAGTTGCACATGGTATAAGTAGTGAAACATAAGTAGGGCTTTGTGAAAGAAATAAAGAAAAGTTTTATTTTTCTGACAGTACTTATATGTTTTTAAGACCCTGATTGCCATTGCTTTCTTTCTGAGTTGCCTTCTCTCTGATTGATGATGTGTCTCAGATTTGGTTACTTTTCACTACATGTTAATTTCAGATGTTTTTTCACTGGGTGAATATGGATTGATAATATACAGGAAAGTAAAAACACACAGGAGGATTTTAATATATAATAAAAAGGAATTCCATTGTAAGTGATCTGAGAGCTCAGTTCTTTTACCCACTCTGTTTTATTTAACAACTCCCGCTCTATTAAGACTTTGCTTCACTCAACGATTTCATGTTAATCATCTTTTGTTTTATAGCCTCTTATTTTCCTGCTGCAATCAGTATCCCATCAACTTCACCGACCATCTACTCTGTGACCTATGAGATGGCTCTGGTACAGGGCTGAATTTATACCAGAGCAATTTGCTTTAAATGTTACCAACATTTTATCCAAATCATTTCTTCCAGTTTATTCTCATAATTTTACTACTTTTCACAAAGTTGCTTCCCTGCTTTTAGAGAATAGGGAGTGATAAGTAAAATACAAAATGCCTATGTAGAGTGTATAGAAGTCGGGCTTGGAAACACAAAAGTTAAGTCCATGAGTGATGTTAAGTGTGGGCTCGGTTTTCTTCCTGTGTGGAGGCAGCAACACAAGCTTGATGAATTCATTTCCACCTTTCTGGTAAAACTGGATCTTTTCAGTGAGACCATATTTTAAAGCATTTCTGGATCCTGCTGATATGTTCAGATTGCCTTGACTCAAGCAAAATCAATCAATTTTGGCACCCTGTAGATGCATCGTACTGATAACCTCAGATCCCTTTCCTTCTCTCTATTTGCCTGCATTTGGCTGGTGCCAGCTGTCCTTTATATCATTAGTAGAAATCCAAGTCGCACACCACAGGGGGCTCTGAGTTCTTTGTAAAGATTAATTTAGAAATTAAAAGTGCATTATCCCCCTGTAAAAATACATTATCCAGACTGTGATGCCAGCATTTTTAATAAAATAAATGATTAAGTACCTCATTTAATCTTAGCACCAAATGTAATTTTTTCCTTATCCCTCAGAAGTGGGCAATTAATCCTTTCTTGATGTCTGTTAGGACATTTTATTTCACAGAAGGATTTTAATGGTAGTGATGACACCTTGTACTTTTCAATGATTATTATATTCATTTTAGAAGATACTATTTTCTTCTTAAATCTTAAATTTAATTCCCAGTGTCCACATGAGGCAAATATATTTTAATTTGTTCCAAGATATCTTTTTGCATTTGGTTTTGAGTGTACAATAAAACAGTGAAAAAGCAAATTCAGTATATGTGTAAATTCTCTCTCGCTGAAATCGCTTAGATGTGGTCCTTTAAGGGGAAGTTCCAACAGAAACTTATTTTAGTGGCCTAATTCTAAGAAGTTAATGATTCCTGCCCAGATATCCTCTCAGGGCTGCTTGAGGAAAATGCTTAAAAAATAATATTAGTACACAAAGTCAGACTTATTTTAAAGAGAGTGAGATATACGGAGATTAAACAAGATAGAGTACTTGTCAATATACATAATATCCAGTTCCGTTGTTGAAATTTATTTTAAGAGTATGTTAGTCATACTTTTACTAATAATGTGTTCTTCTAACTTCTCTCTCTCTGTATATGTGTAACTCTTTTTACATTTGGTCTCTAGATAAGAAAATCCCTTTTGTAGTTGCTGTCATCCTCTTTTATTAAAAAAAAAAATTTTTTTTTTTTTGGCCACACTGCATAGCATGCACGATCTTAGTTCCCTGACCAGGGATCGAACCCGTGCCCCCTGCAATGGAAGCATGGAGTCCTAACCACTGGACTGCCAGGGAATTCCTACTATCACCCTCTTAACTCTGGAATTTTTAAATCACCTTTTACAGCTTGTTGTGTCTGGTGTCCCAAGCAGATATTGCTTAAAGTAGTAAATAACATCAAATTTTTCTCTGGGCATTGGAGCACTCTAGGTGACCGGCATGGCTATACTGGGGGATAATCCCTTTCACCGGAAGAGAAGGTTGCATCATAAGAGGTTTTCTTTTTCCTTGGTGCATCATCTGGAGCTAGACCAGGCCCAGCCCATAGGGTCCCTGCCACATTAATTCAGTTCTAATCTTGTACCAAGCTATGTCCTCACAGACTTATGCTAAGAACGACTACCATCTACAAATGAATATATTTTTGCTGAGGATTTTGTCCTCACTAATAAAAAATGGAGAAAGTTAGAGCTATTTACTTGGCAGCAATTACTCAAAGACAGTGTCATGCATTTATGGGAAAACTCTTGTAAATCTAAAGGAAAGTGATTTACTCATAGTGGGAATAGATTTAACACAGATTAGAAATATCTTTTCCTCCTTTTCTGCCTTATCTTTTGTATTTTATGAGGTTAAGACCAGCTCTGAAGTATTATTAACGTGTTTTATTTTCACTGACAAAAAGTAGTTTTAGCCATGTGATGAAATTCCACCATTTGCTAATGATGTCTGCCTTTGAAGTATAACTCTTTCATTGCAGGCACAAATTATGTTATGGATGTGATATTGTGCCATATAAATGTGAGGTTTTTTAAAAATAAATTTATTTATTTTTGGCTGCATTGGGTCTTCGTTGTTGCATGTGGGCTTTCTCCACAAGCAGGGTCTACTCTTTGGTGTGGTGCACCTGCTTCTCATTTCAGTGGCTTCTCTTGTGGAGCACAGGCTCTAGGCACATGGACTTCAGTAGTTGTGGCTCTCAGACTCAGTAGTTGTGGCTTGCGGGCTCTAGAGCGCAGGCTCAGTAGTTGTGGCACATGGGTTTAGTTGCTCTGCAGCATGTGGGATCTTCCCGGACCAGGGCTTAAACCTGTGTCCCCTGCATTGATAGGGGGATTCTTAACCACTGTGCCACCAGGGAAGTCCAGTGTGAGTTTTTGACATGCTAATTTATAATGACTGGCAGATGTAAAGACCTTAAGGGAAAGATGAGATTGGCACGTGGACAACTAAAATGTATAAGGGCGATGGATTCAAAGATCAGTTTTCAGGAAAGAAATATTCTTAAAATATGTATTTAAATGTGAGTAAGTAGACCGTGGTTCTTCTTTAGGGCTTACGGATGCAGAATGCCAGGACTGCAAAAAAAAAAAAAAGTTAAAGATCAGGTAATGTGGGAGACTTTGGACTCAACCTGATTCCACTCTGAACCCAGCAAGAAAGGACAGAGTGTCTGAAGAAATGGGTATTAGCAGGACTTGCAGGCATCAGGACAATCTCCCGAGACGGTTCTCAAAATTCCTCCTTTTCTGCATCTGCTTGCTGCTCTTCACATCAAAAGGCAAAACAAGATCCCCTCTATTTGAACCCAAGCTGGCCTTGTGACTGCTTTGACCTGCCAGAATGTGATGAAAATGGCATTCTGGTACTTTTAAGCCCAAGCCTTAAGAGGCTTCCACTTCCTTCCTCTTGGAATACTTGCTCTTGAAACCTTCACTCTTAGAAAGCACTCGCCATGTTGTTTAAAGCCCAAGCTGCATGGAGAGGCCACGTAGAAGAGAATCAAAATGCTCTGGTATTGCTCAGAGCAATAATGCCACCCATATGAGTGGATATGGATACTTTAGATATTCCAACCCTTAAGCCCCAGATAAACTGTAGTCCCAGCTGCTATCACATGTGGTGGAAAACCCACCCAGCTAAACCCAACAACCTATAGAATCGTGAAGGGTGCTGCAGGATTGCTTCTACCCCAAAGGGTACCTTCTTCTATTCCCAGAAAGGTCCTTGTAGGTTGGGCATGACCCCGAGTGTTAGAGTGAACCAGTCACCAGGTAAGGATTCTGTATACCTGCACTTTACCTGCCTGCAGAGCGCTTATGCCTCCATAGTCCTCATGCTGTAGTAAAGTAGATTTTTGCATTTTATTTTCTTTAATTTAAAAAAAAAATTTTTTTTTTTTTTTGCGGTACGCGGGCCTCTCACTGTTGTGGCCTCTCCCGTTGTGGAGCACAGGCTCTGGACGCACAGGCTGAGCAGCCGTGGCTCACGGGCCCAGCTGCTCCACGTCATGTGGGATCTTCCCGGACCAGGGCACAAACCCGTGTCCCCTGCATCGGCAGGCGGACTCTCAACCACTGCGCCACCAGGGAAGCCTGATTTTTGCATTTTAAATGGATAGTTGGAGTGTGCTGGGCTGATGCTAGTCAATGGGAGATAGGATGCTGGGAAGGCTCTCAAGGGTGAGGTTATAGGTTAGGGAGAGTCACTTGCCCCGTTCTCGTAGAATTATTTTGGTTGTGAAAGTGACAATGAGTGAACACTGACTTATTTCAAAAAGCCTCAAAGATTTTGTCACAGACCTCTAAAGGAAACTTGATCATTTAAGCAGGAATATAGTGCTTTCGTGTTCTAATCCATGTGGCAGAGAAACACAAGCTTTATCCAAGAGCTATTTACCCATTAACTCTTTGTATGTTTTACATTTTACGTTTATGTTGTATTTTCGCTTTTTTGACATTATGTTTTAGCTTTTTCTTTTCCTGGACCAAATCCAGGCTCATGCTTTATATATAAATTTGTGGTTTGTTTTTCAAAAATTTAATTTTTAAAAATTTCTTGTTAAAGTTTATTTAAAAGCATTGTGAAGTCTATCTTATTTATCCATGGAACAGTCTGATTTTTTTTCGGAAAGTGTAGGTCATGATAAAGACAGCAAAAAAAGTGTACAATATATATAAAGGAAGGAGAGAAGATTTTAAAACTATTTATTTGAAAATAGCAATAGTTTCAAGCTTTAGAAACATTATAAGAATAGTACATAGGACACCTGTCTACCCTTTATCCAGATTAACCTCTTGTTAACATTTTGTTCTGTTGCTTTCTCACTTGTTTTCTTTTCCTCCACCCTTTCTTCAGTGTGTGTGTGTGTGTGTGTGTGTGTGTGTGTGTGTGTGTATTTTAAATCATTTTTTTCTCTTTTTTTGTCTTATACCATCAAGGCTCATGCTTTTATATATAAATATAAATGCATGAATGCAATTTGAGAGTAAATTGCATTCATCATGGCCCTAAAATCTTCAGTGTATATTTCCAAAGAATAAGGATATTCTCTTAAATACAGTAGCTATAGACTTTACTATATTTAATATTGCTACAATAATTTTATCATCTACCATCCATATTCTAATTTTGTCAATTGACCCAATAATATCCTTCCTATCCCCCCTTTCCCCTGAAGTACATGATCCAATTTAAGAACTCATTGTCATGTCTCTAGTCTTCTTTAATCTGGGACATTTCCACAGCCTATTTTTGCCTTTTATGACATTGACATTTTGAAGAATACAGTCCCTTTTAAAAAAAGAGAATGTTTCTCATTTGGGGTGTGTCCAGTGGCTCCTCAAGTTTCCATTCATGTATGCATTCCAGGCCAGAAGTGATGTGTGTCCTTCTCCAGAGGCACACAATGTACACTTGCCCCTCAATGTTGGTATTAATTTTGATTACTTGGTTAAGGTGTTCTCCAATTTATCCCTATAATGTTCCCCCCACTACATTTGCAACTAATAAGCTATCTGGGGAGACCATGCAAATATTCTTCTTCTCATGAAAATTCCCCCTGAGATTTGGCATCTATTGGTGACTCATGCCTAATCCAAAGTTTAGTATGATGGCTGCAAAATGATGATTTCCTACATTCACCACTTCCTCCACATTTATCCGTCAACACTCAGCATTCTATAAGCAAGAGTCCTTTTTCCTCCCCACTGATTTTTATAATCTATTTATTATTTGTTTGTGCTCATTAACTCTGTGTTTTCAATGGTCTGTAATTCATTACTGTCCTTAATTATTTTAGTATTTAAATTATCCCAGATTAGGATTATGGGAGGGTCGTCCAGAAGTCTCCAGTGTCCCTGTGATACCCCCACTTTAAAAAAGCATTTTCTTACTTTCTGGCATAACAAGATATTCCAGATTCATCTTGTATCCACCCTCCCCTAGCCTTGAAATCAACCATTTCTTTAAGGAGCCCTGGTTTCTTTTAGTGGGGAAAGGTTAATACCTTTAAAAGACCTCTGGGCACTAGTATGATAGGAGGGTAATTTTTGATGGAGTTAAACTGGATTTAGAATGCCTTTCACTCCAAATTTTATCTGAGCTATGGCCAATATGGCATCTATCTACTTTTACAAAAGACAAATGACTAATTTTCTGCTTTACGCCGAAAATTATCCATAAATTCAAGTGACTGTATCAGAATGAGGTACATATTTGAGGACATCATCTAGATAATTAAACCCCCAAATCTGCTCTTAAGGATAAAAATTTCATTTTTTCTCTCTAGAATCTTTCATTATTAGCAGTTGTAGTGAAAAATGTTATATAATTAATAAATTTGCTATATTCTAAGAATACAAACTATATTACTGAATGCAGATAAGATTTTGACTGCATTCTTTATTGGTATTTTAGAAATACTCCGGGGTTTGGCTATAAACTCCTATAAATTCACTCCATGTTGAAATTATTTGCTTGTCTTTATGGTGTTTGTCTGGAAAATTCTGAGATTCAGTGCATTTGGTGTGTTATGAAAAAAGAATGAAAAAAAACTTAAGGTTCAACACTAATGGGAATGTAACAGTTCAGAATTAGAATGTAAAAAAATTGGGACCATAAGAATCAAATCAGGACTGAGTGTATGCCTGAGGGATGTGTCATGAAATTGGTTATAGGGACACCATGCCACAACCTTGTTATCAGTGATACAGTGGTATTGAATGGAGTATGTAATAGAATCTCCCATTTCTGAAGAGCAGTTATACAATGTAGCTGAGAGCAGTTGAATGTGTGTGTGTGTGTGCGTGTGTGTGTGTGTGTGTGTGTGTGTATCTGCCTATGTCGGGGAGCTGTGATAGAGGGAAGGAATTTGCCAATGTTCCCTGTGTTTCTGTGTGAGGATGAAGTGGATTGCCGTGTTTTCTCTTGTAATCTTCTGCTTTCTACCTGTAATGGGGATAGTATGTGGAAATCTATCACTATGCTCTTCTTTTTCATTCAGAGGAACTAATTTGCTTCAGCATGTGTTAAGATTGTTACAGAAGCAACGTTTTAACTTTTGATATCCAAAATAGTATTTCTGAGTCTACCATAAGCCCAAAGCCAGGGATTGGAGAGTTAGAAATGAGCTTTTAAAGTTTCTTTAGCTTCCATAAACATATCTGTGATTTGACTAGACCACAAAGTTTTATTTTAAGCTATGGGGCAGAGAGAATCAGAATATGACATCAGAGAAATTCCTGCTGTAGGAAAAGTGGAGAGCCCCTACCTCATGGCCCGGGAGTCACAGCAGGTGAAGGGAGAGGGAGGATAAACAGGAGGTGAGGCACAAGCATCGTGGCTCCCCCGCCCTGGGGTGAAATCTCACAGAAGAGTCATTAGCTAAGTTGAGGGGAAAGCCAAAGGCAGAAGGACTTTTATCTTGCTTACTGTTTGGAACTTTGGTAGGGAGACTGGAGGGCAGGGCAACCCCTTAATAACATGGGGCTGTCATCACAGAGTAAAAGCAGCACAGTTGGGCAGAGGAAGCTAGAGTCAGCACTTTGGGTCCCTGCTTGCCATAAGGGGAAAGTAGATAGTCACTCGCTCTGCTGATAGCCAGGGCCTTGCTTCCAGGGGTCATCAATGTAAGTTACAACCTCTCCAGGCATATCTTAGAAAAAGTCGTGTTAAGGGACCAGGGAGCATGACAGGCTGGTGGCTTTACAGCAGAAATCAGCAAAGATACAAAGGACCCATGCAGACCCAAATCTGCTTCCTTAAACTGCATATCTGCCTCTCCATGAGCCATCACTATGGATACCTGAAAGACTGAACATTTACCCCCAAAAGACAGAGTCAGTTGCTAAGAGTTGCTATTTGAGCTGTAAGAGATTGAGACACCATTAAATGACAAGTTGAAAGCATTTCTCTGCAATTCCCCCATGGTAACCTAGTATGATAGAGGTTTGAGAGAAAGGTTCAGTCATAGAAAATGAAAATGCTACATTTTCTTTGCTTGAGTAGAAGTGTATGATTTTAGATTTCATTACATACTCTGGCAGAGGGAGGGCAGAGATCATTCCACAATCCTGGCAGGCAGGTTTTCTTACTGGGAACCCCCCTGCCTCCATTTGCTCTTATAGCTGTTCCCACTAATTTTGAAAGCCTGAAGATTGGACTGCTATGCCTGTTGCCCACACTGTGTTATGAGGCTCCGCAGAGAGTCCCATGTATATATTTTGAGTTTTCCTGGGTAAGTTGTCCATAGTATTCAGTTATGTGTGAAATAGATTTGGTCCCAAACCGTTTGAACTCGGAGAATTAACTGTAATTGGTTCTAGGAGATAAAATATGTTTCCCCAGGAGTTGATGGTTTTGAAAGGGTAGTTTTTCTTCTGGGTGAGATAGACATGAATCATCAAATAGGTGTACAATGCAGTATCTTTGTTTCTGACCACAGAATCCAGATGTAAAGCTCTGACTAGTGGTTCCAGGTTTCTGGTCAGTCTCACTGGGTTAATAATAATTACTAACATTTGGCTGGAGCTTTCAAGTTTTCACAGTGCCTTCATGTGCATTTGTCACATTAGATGGTGCCGCTGGTAGTGCATGATTTGTGTCTTCACTTACCCACACACCCTGCCATGGTGTTTTGTCTCTTTCTAAGAATTTCTTCACAAAGTTGATTCAGTTACTCAAAGCTGTTTTAGAATAAGACAAAAATGAATGAGTAGAGAGACCCTTGGCCTTTCCTGCTCTAGAAGATCTAATTTCCCTGTCTGTGGTTATAGAAGATAAGCTTTGATTGGTCCTGGGAAGTGTTTTTCCTCTAGCTTGACCTGATGTCACTTTTCAAAAACAAGCAGTTAAGCCTGCTTTGTTCAGCTTACTTTTTCAAATTGCTGGTAAGGATTTCTTTGAAAGCCTTGTAATCCATAGATGTTCTATAAAGGTCTGAATCTTGGATGCTGGCCTTTACTTCCAGAGGTGGCTAAAAATGATCAGAATTGGAAGGAGTCACAATAATAAAATCTATTTTTAGAAGTACATTAGCATGTGGTTTTGCAAACTCACATTTCATTCCTGTAAAAACCAGCAAGCGCTGTCATAAAAATACTGTCGAGATTTACTGCTTCTTCATGAGACCTGGGACTATGCCAGAGGGACACCAGGCACCCTAAGCCTACTTATAGCTGCTGCCTCTGAAACCCTACTCTGTAATGTGGTAAGTGTTTTAAAAAATTCAACTAAATGGCTACCACATGGTGGAAAATTAGCAATCTGGGACTGAAACTTTTGTGTGGTATTAAATCCACATATGGAAAAAATTAAATATCATCCTCAATGCCCTCCATGTGTTCAGTTGTATTAAATGAAATGCTTAAAAAGTGTGACATTATTTAACTTTTATAAGGTTTGTCACATCTAGTAAAATTATTACTGTTCTTTTGAAAAGTTTCATATAGGTGCCTTCTGAGCTCACATCAGTCTGGCTGTCCTATAATATGCATATAATTTGTTACTGGATATAGCACAAGGCAATCAGCAGAACTCCAACCAGGGCAACTTAATATAGCACAGAAATGCAGTAACTGGCAATAGGCAATGCTGTGGTAGGTTGGTCCATAATAATCTTCTTTTCTATAGAAAGGATTTTATAAAACATAAAGGGTGAAGTATTTACCATAAATTGTTTTAAGAAAATTTGACACTTTAAAATAAATGACTCCAAGTATTTTATATTTTCATAGATTTAAACAGTAGTGCCATGTGACATTCTTAGTCTGCATTTGCTTATGTGCCTAGCTTGCTCAATAAATGTCATAATCATATTGATACTGCTGATAAAAAGGATTTTTCAGGAAATTTGTCCGCTTAACTCCATTTACTCTGGTGCAAGAAGATATTTCCTGAGCTTAAGGGCTAGTTGCTCCATTTACTAGAGACTGGCTTGTGTGTTGGATGCTTAGAACCCAGATGTTCCTGGGAACCTTGATCTCTGTTTCAACAGGTGTGGTTTACAGCCCATCAGCGTCAGGATCACCTGAAGGATTTGTTAAACATGTGAGATCTGGGCTTAATTCTAGATCTACCGCATCTGCATGCATATCAAACTCTCCAGGTGATTCTTATTCATTGTAAAGTTTGAGAGACTGACAGTCCAAAGCCCTTTTGTTGTAGAGAGAAAACGAAGGCTGAGAAGTTTATCAAATGTCCCAACCATATACAGCTGGTGTATGCAGCGTGCAATGATACGTTATTATCCAGTAATCCCTGGAGGTTTTCAGATGTGCAAATGAGGTCCATACAGAATTGGTTTCATGGGATAAGGTGAACTGTAAAGGTGTATTGACTCACCTGCTGTAATGGCAGTCCATGTCAGAGGGAGCCACTTCAGTGCATTCAGAGTCTCAGCCTGGTGGACAGCAAACAGGGAAACTGTGCTGAGACTTGATATCCAGAGGCCTCAAACTCTCCATACAATTTATGCAGTGTCCTTACATTTCTTACATTTAGATTCCAGTCCTGGACAGTTTTTTTTTAATTATATTTTTAAAACCATGGGCCAAAAGAGTTTAACCCACTCAGATCTGTAATAGATCAAACTCCCAGACAGTTTAAAAGGTGTACTTGGTTTCAAACGGAGCATAGCAAAATTTATCAAACCCAATTCTTCCCTGTAAAGCACAGGACTGAAGTCCGTTTTATGGCTTCATATGGTGAAACAACGTCTGCTGGGCGGAAGCTCCAGGTTCTGGTTAAATGATCTTACGTCAAGAGAAATACCTGGGCTCAAGTTGCACCTTGAGAAAAGCAGGAAAGAGTCAATGACTATGTCTAAAGAAAAACAAATGAGCTGTTTTCAAGGAGGATTTTGAGTTTCTCAGGCACGATTATTCCTACCACCCCATGTTGCTGCTATTCTCAGTGACAATGTTACTGTGGCTTATGTTACAATACCTTTGGCTGCCTGGGTCTAGATTTCCCATGCAGCAGCAAACTGCTCAAGGCAGCTGGCATATGATCAAATGCTCAAAGAGCCGCTAAAAATGTAACTACCTGTAAATGTCAGTGTTTTTCAAATAAGTGTTTTTTTTCTTTGGTTCCAAATTTTGTGCGGTACATTAATGTCACTCAGGAGTGGGCATGATGGTATCTGATGAGAGCACTCCTGCAGTTACTTGTTTTCTGTTTCCGTAGGGCTTCTTCACAAAGCAGTGGCAAAAGCCCAGGAACTGTGTAGTTTCACCACATAAGTGCCTCCTTTTTTGTTGTTGTCCAGAATATTCCTTCCTCTTGGGTCGCCTGTGAGGAGACTGTTAACTTCTCCTGCTTAACTGCCTTTGAAGTTCCAACAGAATCACCAGAGTTGGGAGACAATCCTTTTCTTCCTAACAATGGTTCAGGCTGAGTTTTGTGGTTCAAAAACATTGTTTGTCATTTTTTGCCACTATTGACAAAAAATGAGCATTTACCCACCAGTAGCCAAGAGTCAACAGTTTTCAAAGAGATTAGTGAAATGCATGATTCCTTTGTTTACTTATATTTCTGGTTGAGAGTGCAGATGGATAACTCTTGGATTTTGGAGTCAATGGTACTTTCTAATGAACTCTATGGTTCCAGTTGTCAGGAATAGGAGAGCCAACCACCCAGTTTTGAATGTGACAGTTGGCCTTTGATTGCTTTGAGTCAGTGAAGGTGAGATTATGGGGTTTGGGTCCAGGTGGAATGGGCTGTGGCTTCCTTCCCCGCAGCAGGGATCTGGCGTGACTGGGTCTTGGCTTTCACTTGCCAGGGCAGTGTATGTATTGACAGAGGGGAGCTGTTGTATTAGGTGAAGCTTCACTCCATGGCAGGGCTGCCTTCTGCCTGGCTGAGGGCCCCAAGGAAAGTCTCTGTGCCGTCTGGCTCCAGTGAGGGCTGAAGAAGGGAGTGCTTCTGCTGCATGAAACGCTAAGTCCATAGTCCAGATGAGATCTGCAAGGACCCTTGACAGTTTGTGACACTTGAATGGAAGGGAAGTGAAAAAAACACAGACCTGCTCCTCCATTGGTTTGGAGAACAGTAGTTAGGAGAACAATAAAATATTTCAGAAGTGATTTTATATAACAAGAGTAAGATGGATCTCTTGTTGATTAATTAATATAGTCAAAGTCACTTGATATGTAAAGTGTATGTGCTTGTGTGTGTGTATATCTGTCTATATACATATACATATTTATGCATATAAATAAATGTTATGCACATATATTATTTTAACTTAAACACACACACACATATATTCGTTTGCCAATTTTTTGATATAGGTCCAAGGCCTTTTCTTTAATTGTTGTTTGGCTGATTGGAATCCTTATTGTCTTTCTTCTGGAAAGCACCACCACAAGTCATTTTCCATTTCTATAAAATGGAGTGAGAACTTGAAGGTACTTGCAGAGCAACCTGAAGGCAGATTCCTTATGGAGCTTTACCTAATTTGATGACTATTTTAAAAAGGTGACTGATCTCTACTGAGCTATTCCAAAGCAATCACCTTCATTTTTTATAGAAACAATAATTCTCTTTTTGTACTCTTTACCAATTTCAATAATAGTTCCTTAATTTAGGTAGATAAAAATGCAACTGGTATAAAGAGTTTGGG
Source organism: Neophocaena asiaeorientalis asiaeorientalis (assembly GCF_003031525.2). NCBI lineage: Eukaryota > Metazoa > Chordata > Mammalia > Artiodactyla > Phocoenidae > Neophocaena > Neophocaena asiaeorientalis. The sequence goes on along the minus strand of NW_020174712.1, from coordinate 6,056,535 downwards.
TACAAACTCAACTGACTCATGATAACCAAACAGCTCCTGTGATGGGAGGAGAAGGGAGCTGGCACACTAGCGGTCTGTAGCCAGAGTGGCATTGCTTAGCACGTTTTGCAGAGGAAATGGAGAGCATTGGTTAATGGAGGGGGGTGGATGAAAGAAAAGTCATTTGAAAGGGGTTCTGTTGTATTTAAGAGGAGGAAGCTGGTGTCTTTCACCTCTCTCTGTGATGGACCCACAACTTAGAAAAGTGGTGAGCTAGGGACCTTTCTTAGGGATACATAGACATGATTCTAATTAGAACTGTAAACCCTGAGTGCATAAGCTGTTGTAACTTCTTTGATAGACATAAGTTTGGCCAGGTAGGAGAGCAGTGGGGTGTGGACTGGGTCAGGCTTCCATTCTTGGACCTTACTTGTCCAAGTCTTACTGGGAAAGTAGATTATAGAATGCCTTTGCCCTCCATATATGAAAAAAATTGAGACTTGACAGCCACATTAAAAAAAGGATTTTAGTTGAAGAACAGAGCTGAAGAACAACATCTGGTTTTGGTGAAGTCTGGCCTTTGTGCCCAGTTTTACAGCTAAGTTGACTGAAGTACCACAAGGTCATGACTCATCTAGGGTCAGCTCATTGGTCAATAGCTCAATTGCTATCTGATCCCCAAACTCTTGTAACTTTCAGTCCCATATTTTAACTATTAAGCCACGTGGCCTGCTACAGAATATGCCACAAAATGCCCCAGATGTGCACTGAGAGAAATCCTTCTATGACCCAGCTAGCATCAAGTCCCCTCAGGACTTTCTGGTTATTAAATGTTCTTGGAGACCTCTCCTCCAGTATAAGCACATTAACCTGAATGTTATGAGCATTTCCCCACATGACAGTGTTATAAGATTTTCTTATGAGGTCACTTCCTAGGAAGGCAGGGATTTAAAAGCTGCCACAATGGGCAGTGAAGCAAGCAACATGTGGTTTTGCTTTCTGTCTGTCATTTTAAGCAATAAATAATTTATATAGATAAGATTTCTAAGACAGCTGATGTAGCTTTTTTATTTGTTTATAGGCTTTGGTTTCACCTTGAAAACATCCTCTCTGAACATCAGAAGTGCATTTCATCCCTGAACGGTATATTAACTTCCAACATTTCTGACTTCCAGTCATGAGGATTTTAAAACCAGTTGTATACAGCACTGAGGCTTTTCACTTTTAATGGTGCATTCAGAAGGCCAGCTTTCTCCATTTTCTATGCTATCTTCATCCCATTAACTACTATCAGCTCTGATACAAACCACCCCTTCTTGAAAAAAAGAACCAAATACTAAGTTGCTTCTTGCCTCTTAATGAAAGTATTCAGATCATGTAGGTAAACCATACTAAGACAGAATGTGTTGACTCCTGGTGTATATTTTCCCCCAAACCATCACTCTAACCAGTCTTTTACTTCCATTAAGGTTGGCTGGTGGCTTTTAGCTTGGTCCCAAACAGTGAGACACAATACAGGGCATTTCTTCAGAAATGTCATGGAACTTCTTTGGGACATTCTATTGTTATATAAAAAAAGTTCCCACCTAATTAATTTTTTCAACAAATTTTATGAACATGCTGGGACTTCTTTGAAAACACAGATTCACTTCCCCACACCTTCCAACTCTGTACATGATTGTCTGAAACAAATTTGTCTGAGTTTATTCAACAAAGGACTGCCTAAACCAAACTCTGTTTGGTGAAAACAAACTTTTTTGCTTTCCACATACATTTGCTAACTCTGTGTAGTTTGGTATTTTGTTTCCCTAGAACACACTGCCAATCTTGTGTAACCAGTAATTAGCAGCTGCAGGTCAAGTGACACACAGAGACAAGGAACATGGCAGGAGGGATGTAGGAAGCCAGGCTGTAGGATGAAATGGGCCACCCCAATAGGAGACCTTAGAACTAACAACTCAACAACAACCTTGCTAATGTGCTTCCCTTTTCCCAAGGTGGTTCTGAGAAAAGTCAGGATGCCGCAAACAGCCTCTGTTTCCAAATCTAACACAGGATTATTCAAGGAGAACTGGTAGAGCCAAGGTGTGTTTGAGATAATATCTGTGAACTTTTTCTGTCACTGCTCCATTCTGAGGCTTTGGAAAACCACTTCAGTTTCTGTTTATGTCTTGTCCTATGGGTTATATTCTGGAAAAACGTGACATAAGCTGAAATGACAGAAGTCGAATCTAAGTTTTTCATAGAAATGGTGTAAGATGAAATTATGCCCATTGTAATAAAAAATACCACATTTACTCCTATCTTCCTCTTTCCCATTCTTCATTCTTTCCTTAAGAAGTATTGAGGATCTGTTATATGCAAGGCATGGAATACAGTGGGAAACAAGACGTCATGTGTCTTATTTTAAGTCATATAGTATAAATCTTTAAATAGTGTATATAAATTAAACAAATCAACTCAGTCATTATATAAATAATATATATATAATATATATAATTATAATGTAAATAATTATATTTAATTAAGTAGTTAATCAAAGTATATAATAAAAGTTCTTTTTACTCTCTATCAGTCCTGCCTTATTTTGATGATAATTGTTAGTACGGTAAAAGAACACTTCCAAACACTAGCCCAAATTAATCTTCAAAGCATGTTTTTTTAATTGAATGATGGCCATGGGATTCAGGACTTATCTGGAGGGATTTTTTTTTTTTTTTTCTTTTTTGCAGTACGCGGGCCTCTCACTGTTGTGGCCTCTCCCGTTGCGGAGCACAGGCTCCTGGAGGGTTTTAAAATAAAAATATCATTTATTATTTTCCTGACTACAGAGTATTATTTCATTGTAGAAAAATTCTAGAAAACATGAGTGAGAAGATAAAAATCATTAATAATTCTGTTATCCAGAGCTAGCTAACACTATTGGGATTTCAAAATATTTCTTCTGGCCTTTGTATATGTGTGTTTGTGTATACACAAAGAAAAAAAAAGAAATATTGTTATATATATTTATATAAAAGAAACTTGAGATCACATGGTCTATATTGATTTTAAACTTGTTTTTAAAATTTAATATATCAGAAGCATTTCCTTTGGTTAATAAAGTTTTATAAAATATGATTTTTAATGGACTGCAGAATATGGCATCATGTGAATATATACATAAACTGGAGGCTATTTAAAAATTTTACCTAGTATAAATAACTCTGATTATCTTTTTTAAAAATTCATTTTCTAGATGATTTTAAAAATTTTATTGAAGTATAGTTGATTTACAATGTTTCTGGTGCAAAACAAAGAAGTATCCTTATATATAAACCTTTGTGTATATCTTTGATCATTTCTTAGAAAAAGTCCTAGATGAAGAATTACTGAAGTTACCGAGCCAAAAGAGATGATTACTTTTTAAGGTTCCTAATTTATCTCCACTGTATTTCAATTAGCAATGGATGAGAATAATTGCATCCTATATATATTTTAATGTTGTATATAAAATTTTTAAATTATTGCCTTTTGGAAATATTTACACAGAAACTGTATTCAGATTATGGAAATGTCAATAGACATGGTCTGAGAAGATGAATCTTAGAATATTTTTCAGTTAAGTTTACATAAGTGTTATTCACTTTATTAGTTGCGTTGTACAGTTACACAAACTAACCAAACCAGCTAAGTCATTGAGTTATAGAGACTGACTCTGAAAACCTTAAAGATTATGTAGGCCAGTCTACCAAAATGGGACTGTAATATTTCTTACAGAGGGTTATTTAGTTTCTGATTGAATACTTCCAGGGACTAGGAGTTCACAATTTCACCAGATAACCTTCATATTTAGTCTTCATTTATGTAGATCAGGCTTGTGTGTGCTTATCTGCCTTTGGGTCCTTGGAGGTGATCCAAACAGACTTCATAGCCAATGAAACATATTGTTGGTTTACATTTCCCAGAAGTTGTGTGTGGTACATATTGTCTTCATCCCATGTTTAAAAATTTACAATGAATTAGGGACAGTTCTAAAAGAACCCAGCAAAATAATGGCACTAGATATAGGTCAGTTTCAAGTTACCTAATTATGGTGTTGTACATGACTATATTGGACTCTGTGCCTCTACCTCCTAGAATGATGAATTTGCTATTAAGGGGAGTGTCTTAGACCATATACATTCCCTGAAATATAACCCTGCAATAGGGACACTGGGGATTGTATCATGGAAAGCTTCCTGGTATGTAGAATTCTCAGAAGAAACACTGTATTTGTGGAGTTGGCCAACATGATGCCTTTTTATTTATTATTTAGTGTTACCATGATAATAGTAACATTTATATAGTACTTTTTATTTAAAAATTATTGCACACACATTATTTTCTTCTTTAAATTCCCAAATAATACTGTGAGATAAGTATAATAATTATGTTATTGCTATTATTTTTAGGTCTGACTATATTTTCTCCACTTTATGGATAAAGTCAATGTTTTGCCAAAAGTCACAGTTAACTTGAACTGAAATCAGCGCTGAAATTCAGGAACAGAACTTCTGATTCCACATCTTGTGCTCTCTTCACCTCTTAATTTAATATAGTGCTTAGATGGTTCATTGTTTCTTAATGCTTGTTGATCTTCATGATTCTACTATCAGGTAAACACCTAAGAGTTCTCTATGGATCTCAGGATTTCTTTAATCCAAGGATTGCATTCAAAGCACCCTGTGGACTTGGGTCAGTCGTTTTTTTTTTTTTAGAGAAGAAATTTGCACTTGTATACAATGTCCACATGGCCAAAACCATTTTTTTTTCAGATTAGTACAAATTTTATCAGCAAGAGTGAATAAAGATCAAAATCTCTCTTGTTGTATTCGATTGTCTGTCACACCTATCAGAGAGGAAGTAAAAACTAGAGAAGCCTGTGACTGACAAGTGATGAGTGTCTGCTGATACTGAGCACCTTCACTGTTGAAGAAGAGAGGGTCAAGTTTGAGAGGGCAAAGATTACCCCTTTTAAGTCCAGTTAGTATTTATTTATATCCATCTGCTGTACATTTATAAACATTGGCATCTAGAGGGTGGAAGAAAGAGAGAATATAGACTTCCCGAGCCAGGTACGACCTTTAGCTCCTTGAATGAGAAATGCAGGAGTGAAGATAAAGGTCATGTTGGAAGTGAAGTATCAAGACTTTCATTAGTCCATGAATCAGAATTTTGTTTCAATCTAACTCTTCATGCTGGCACCCAAGGGTGTAGTAAAACAGAGTTCTAATCAAAACAGCATAATGAAATATAATCTAAAAAGGAATAGGTTTATAGGTGAGCCTTCAAAACAGACAGGTGTTTTGTTATTTTAATAATAAAATTGTCTAACTGAAAAGCTTCTTTTGTAGGTCAACATGATCTGTGAGAGGCATTTTTTCAGAGCTTCAAGGAGTCCCATAGTTAGTAAGGCACTTAAAGGTCACATAAACAGAATGCAAATGGGGCTTGGAAAATCTTTCAAGTTAGAAGCAGTGTAGGGCAGAGCTAATATTAACTTTCTTAGGCATCAATATGCATTTTTTTTCCTATGTAGATGAATTGATTGAACTCAATGAATTTGTTGATTCATTTAATCAGTAAATATTTATTAAGTGCCAGCTATGTATCAAGAACATTATTAGATCTTGTACCTTACCTAGTTATCTTGTACCTTACCTAGTACTGCCACAAGTGGAAAAGAACAGTCAGGAAGTAAAATGGTAATTGTGAACTGAAACAAAATTGCATCATATGATTGCACTAAGCTATTTGCACAATCCCATGTTCTCAGGCCCATTGCCTCCCAGAAAATGTTTCAGCTAGCTTTTAACTGTGAAGGTTTAAGTCCCTAATTCAAGAATTATAAAGAAATTAGAGATTTAGATTCCATATTTCTGAATTTTTGTCTGTGTTACTCAGCTTTTGAAAGCAAAGAACTATCAGCAGTCGTAGGCGCTGTATCAGTGGAAATTGTCTTATGGAACTGGTGTTTTTATTATTTTAAAATCCTATGACACTATCATTTATAAGATAAACAGCTTTCATAGATTAAAAATATATTAAATGCAGACAATTAAAAAAACTGACAATAGCATATATTTATTTATGCAAATTTATTTTGTATCCTAAAGTTTGATTCTAAACCTTTGTCGCATTCAGAGTCTAGGGTTTCTCCTGAATCATTTTTTAGTGTCTGCACTGATGCGTAATATCATGATGACACATGGCTTCCTGTAACCCACATTCCTGCTCTGGACCTCCTTAGCACTTGGAGAGTTACTGGGTACTATACCTTTGAGACACATTGAAGAATACTGTGTCTAAATATGTTGTTTCACTTTTTCCTTATTTGATTCATAAATCTCTGAAAGGTAAACAACTTGACACTTCTGATAGGTAGATGTTTGGAGCCTGAGAGAAGATCTTTCATGGATTCACAATAACCTTTCCTAGCTCAGAAAACTCTGCCATCTTTTCCAAGAGATTTGGCTACATTCATGTAGGCAATAAGAAACTGTAACACTAGTTACAACAGTAACTTGCAAATGGCAAATTTCTTTTGACATAGATCACAAAATTAATCTTTATTTCAGAAATGTTAAAATATGAAAAACATATGATCTTAGAATCAAGGAAGTAGAACAGTTAGAACAGAGGTGGCCATGTTGCTTCCTAGGAACTTGACTGGCTGGGCAAAAGAGCTGGTAAATTTAGTCTGCCCCTGCATGATGTCTGATAACCTTTTAGCTACGTCGATTCCTCTGAGGGTGAATGTGTATGTTTGTGGTTGACTTCTTTGATATATTCCATTTTGATTTCAAAATACCACAAGCCAAGAGTGACTAAACTAGTTTTATCAGTTGTTCACAAAAACACAGAGACCAAATGTGGATCTAGAAAGAGTCAGATGTTTAAAAAATTATATTTTTCTGCTAACATTAATATTAAAAAATAGTGCTGAAACAAAACCAAAACACAATTCCTTCTCTTCCTAGGAAAAAACTCAACACTCAGAAGTTTAGGAAAATACAATGTTTATTAAATAAAAAGTGTATTTAATTTTTTTACAGCCAATGATATCCTTCCAAAAGATATATACAACTACCAAAATAAAAAGAAATAGAATCAACAAGTCTTATTTCTGATACTTAGTACAAATAGTGTGTACATGGAACCAAATGTGGCTGGCTGGTTCTTTAGCAATGGCTAATTATCAGTGTCAAGGAGGAATTTATATATATACACAATTTGTATTGTTTTCATTCTAAAACGTACAGAAAATTTGCAAGCATAATGCAAAGAACCTTTTTCCTGATCCTTTTGAGAGCAAATTACTGACATTATGCCTGATCACTTTTGAATACTGCCTAGTATATGTCCTATAAATAAGAACATTTTATATATGTCCTCAACATAACTATCAGAATCAGAAGATTAACACTGATGCGTTACTATCGTATAATTTGAAGACACCATTCAAGTTTGTTAATTATCCCAATATTATTATTTATAGCAAAAGGATCCAGTTCAGAATCTTATGTTTAGTTGTCATATATTTTTTGTTTTCTTCATTCTGAAAAAGTTTCTCATTCTTTCCTTGACCTTTATCAGCCTGACACTTTTGAAGATTACAGGCCAGTTATGTTGTAGAATGCCCATCAATGTGGATTTGGCTGATATTTCCCCATGATTACATTCGGGATATGCATCCTTGGCAGAAATATCAGACAAGGCGGACTCTCAACCACTGCGCCACCAGGGAAGCCCAAGACTTCTTTCTTGCTCAGCCCCACTTAATGGCGTTACGACTGAATTATTCAGGAAGGGAAGAGTAAGATGAACTTTTGTTCTTAGTCTTGTCCTTCAGTTCCTCTTTTAGATCTTCATTAATTCATGAAAAAATGTATTTTGAGCAACAATGCATTGCTGGGTACTGTCTTGGTCTAGTACAGATAAAGATGAGTCACAGAGTTCCTGTTTGGGGAGCACAAAATCTAGTAGGGAAGCTAAAACATGAGTACAACCATCTGAAATCCATAGAGCTAGTGCTCTAATAGAGGCATGAGAGAAGAGACACAAAAGGGCCATTCTGCCCACAGTCATGAGGGAGACTTCAGAGAAGAGGTCACACTCAAGCTAGTCAAGGACATTCTACGCTAGATTGAGGCAGTATAGATTGAGGCATGGGGGCCTGAATATCTTTGGGGAATAATAACTGGTGTAGGATATTTGGGATCTGGGAGAAAATGGAGGGAAATAAAACCATAAATATATATTAAGATAAAAGCAGAAAAATTGGGGCCAGAGTAGAAGGACTTTGAATGTCGTATTAAAGTTTAAACTTTGCATAGTAGACGAGATTTGTATTTTAGAAAGATAACTGTGGAAGCAGTGTGGAGAAGAAACTGAAATTACATGAGAGACCAATTTTGGAGGATATTATCCAACCTTTCCTCTTAACTAAGCAAGAGGCCCAGATATGGTCCACACTTAAGGGCCTCCAGAGACAGGGAAGATGGGGGAATTCTGTGCCTCTAGGTTTGAGGCAAAGACAGTGATATGCTGGTAACTTAGCTCTCCAGAAAAATAAAAAGTGCAGATTTGCAGCATTTGCTGAATTTCAGGGGTGTAAATAAATATGCCCACTTTCAAGCTACTAGCATCTCATGACTGAATAGATTTTGGAAAAGATTAGCACAATCTGCTCTCCCCAGCCAGTGCAAGCCAGCTCTAGCACAGTAATGGAAGGTGAAGAGGCTTCCTCTAAGGGGAAGTGAAGCTAGAATGAGTGTCTTATTTTGTTTGGGCTCCTATAACAAAATATTATAGACTGAGTGGCTTAAACAGCCTTTATTTCTCATGGTTCTGAAGGCTGGGAAGTCCAAGATCAAGATGCCAGCAGATCCAGAGTGTGGCAAAGGTCTGCTTCCTGGTTCATAGACGGTTCTCTTCTTGCTGTGTCCTCATGTGGCAGAAGGGGCAAGTGCTCTTTCAGAGGTCTCTAAGGGCATTCATCCCATTCATGAGGGCTCTACCCTCATGATCTAATCAGCTCCCAAAGGCCCTACCTCCTAATACAATGACATTGGGGTTTAGGATTTTGACATATGAATTTTGGGGAGATCTATTTAGTCCTTTGCAATGATATTATAGGAAATGGGTCAAAGCTATGATTTTTATGGAATAAGTCAAAGACCTCTCTGCACCAGAAGTAGCTGAGGCCATCAAGCAACTGATGACATAGGGAAACCTGACCCAAAGAGGAGCAGGACAGAGACCTGGTTCTGATTGCTTAGAGAAGAGATGGCATGAATGACAAGGTGTACCCTTGAGGGAGGGTTTCCTGAGAGCAGGTTGACAAAAATCAGGAGCAGGTGGTGTGGCCCTAGAGGTATTTAGAGCTGCTACTCTGATCAAGGATAGAACCCTTGTTAGCAGCTGCTCCTGGGACAGGTTCAGATCCACCAGAAACTAAGCACTCAGAGGCTCCCCACTGGTCTGCTGAGCTATTGATCGCCTAAGGCCCAGAGTGTGTGTGTGTGTGTGTGTGTGTGTGTGTGTGTGTGTGTGTGTGTGTGTGTTTAACACTTAAACTTGTGTTTAACACTTATACTTGCTCCTCTGCCATATACTTCTGAAATAAGGAAGAGCTACCAGTTTGAATTTAGGGTAACAGCAAATCATGATGGGTAAAACTGAGCCCCTATTATCTATAGACACTGTTCTAAATACTTTACATGTATTAACTCTTTCACTCATGTTATAGATGAGGAAATTTAAACACGAAGAGATTAATTAACTTGTTAAAGTCGCGTAGCTGGTAAAAGTATAGCAGCACCCTGATTCCAGAGCCCACATTCTATAGAATACCCACTCTGCCACACTGGGAAGAGGGAAAAATGCAGGGAGAACAAAATATTGGTATCCCCAGATATAATCCACCTGCATAAATTAGGTCAGTTCAAAACCTGGCATATGATAGATGTGCAATAAATGTTTTTAAAATAAATAAATGAAAACCTCTCTCACACCACTTTATCTTTTGAGAATGAGTGTTTTACAGTATTATACTTCTGTCTTGCTTTTTAACTTTGGCTATTTTAGAATTAATGTGGTCTTTGAGCATTGTATTTTCCCAGATACACCAGAATTTGAGATACACCAAAAGAATGTGTATATCTTCATTTTTGAAACACTGTGCCAAATATACTCCTGGACCATGGAGCTTTTCTTTATCAATAGATTTAATTAATTCAATTATTCATTTAGAATAGCTCTTCCACTGTTGACTTATTCTGCCCTGAAGAATTCCTTATGAGGCTGGCCTGGCTATTACCATGGAGGGTTTCATGAGGTGACAGTCAGTGCTCTGAAAGTCTGCCTTGATCTATGTGCAGTGTCGGTATACCCTGCCTGACACAAGCGCTCTGGGATCTGTCTTTACCTTCCTCTGAGCTTATTGTATCCAGAAAGTCTGCTTTTCAGGAGAAGTCAAGAATGCATTGTTCCATCTCTATGATGAGAGGCAGATCTCCAACTAAAAAAAGAAAACCTTTGCATTTTGAAAGACTAAATAGGTTGGCACTTAAAAGGGAATTCCATCTGGTTAATTTAGGGTGCTGAGAAAAAGATACAGCATAAGAATGCCATCTGGCAGTGGGCCCACAACATTTTCAACTGGTTGTGAATTGGAGAGATTTTCATCACGTTGGGGACTTTGCTTTTCATTATTGTGTCCTTCTGACCTGGGAGAATAAGTGAGGATACACAGATTGGTCCTGGTATCATGACTACACTCATGAACATGATCAATGCCAGTTGTATCAGAACCAGAGATGGCCTCATGCTTGCTGACATATTTGAAGTAAAAAAGAAAAAACCCAAAACTGAACAAAAATTTTAAAATATTTCCCCTAAAAGTTCTTTTTTTTTTTGATCCTTGCCTTCTAATTTTTCTTTCCTTTTGTATCTAAGAAGATATTCTGAAAATATGAAGAGATTTTAGGTAAAAGAAAACTTTAGAAAGTTGTTAATTTCTGGTCTTATTTTTTTTTTCCCCAGTGACTTGGCACACAAAAAATTTATATGAATCCTCTGTGGGACTGATCAACTTTCCAGGGCAGCTGTCATCTGTGTGATGATTCAGCACTTCAGACTGCTTTAATCTTGTTGTCTGTGAAGTCCATATAAGACCTCCAGGTTCTTGGATGAAGCGAAAGAGAATCTAAGGGTTGTGTAGAGGCTTTTCATGGCTTTAGCCTGAAAGGGACACGTATCATTTCTCCCATTTCATTGGCTAGAAGTTTTCATGTGGCTGTGTGTAACAGGGATCTTGGAAGTATAGTCTTCCATGTGCCCAGAAAGAAGAGAACTAGATGTTGGTGAACACGAATCATGACTGCTATAGCCATGTTGTTCAATCAAGCTCACTAGACATCAGCAGAATCCAAATGGCATGTGGTCCAAATGAATATATTAAACTCCTAAGTTTGCTGCCACCTGTAAAAGCTAACAAAGTGAAACTCCTCCCATTGTGAAGTCCATTTCTTGTTTCTGTGAAGCATTTGAGGTTCCCAAGATGAATTTTCCCTCCCACAGAATTTTTTTCTTTTGCATTTTTCTCTTATTCTATTGTTTCAGCCAGAGGAATGTTGCTCAGGTCCTTGGATAGACTCTAGATTCCTTTAGCAGCAGCTGTAGCCTCAAGAACTGATGTACTCATGAACACTTCCAGATTTGAATTACTTCAGCCTGAATCTTCCATGCACTATTGTCAGAGCATTTAGAGTTGTGTGATGCAATTGGCCTCAATAGCGCTAGTGCACATTTTCTGTGCTTCCCAGCCTGGGTGTAGGACTGAGCTTTTCCCCTTACACCCTTAAGGTGACTGGCTACTTAGTGTCCAAAGGGAAATGACAAATTTAGGGATGATTGGGGCAGGTGTTTGTATCCAAGATTTGTTTATTCCATTTCTAACACTCTTCATGGCTTTGTATAAATCCAAATTTCTGTCTGGTATAATTTTCTTTCTTTCCAGAGAACTCTTTTTAATATTCTTGTAGTGTAGATCTGTTGGCATGAATTCTCTCAGTTTTTGTTTGTCTGAGATAGTTTTTATTTCTCCTTCACTTTTTAAAAACATCTTTATTGGAGTATAATTGCTTTACAATGGTGTGTTAGTTTCTGCTTTATAACAAAGTGAATCAGTTATACATATACATATGTTCCCATATCTCTTCCCTCTTGCATCTCCCTCCCTCCCACCCTCCCTATCCCACCCCTCTAGGTGGTCACAAAGCACCGAGCTGATCTCCCTGTGCTATGTGGCTGCTTCCCACTAGCTATTTATTTTACGTTTGGTAGTGTGTATATGTCCATGCCACTCTCTCACTTTGTCACAGCTTACCCTTCCCCCAAAAAACTACAAATAGAGCTACCATATGGCCCAGCAATCCCACTACTGGGCATATACCCTGAGAAAACCATAATTCAAAAAGAGTCATTTACCAAAATGTTCATTGCAGCTCTATTTACAATAGCCAGGACATGGAAGCAACCTAAGTGTACATCATCAGATGAATGGATAAAGAAGATGTGGCACATATATACAATGGAATATTACTCAGCCATAAAAAGAAACGAAATTGAGTTATTTGTAGTGAGGTGGATGGACCTAGAGTCTGTCATACAGAGTGAAGTAAGTCTCCTTCATTTTTTGAAAGATGTCTTTAGAGGGAATACAGCACTCAGTTGACAGCTTTTTCTCTTAGCACTTTCAAGATATCACTCCATTGTATTCTGTGTTGCATGTTTTGTGATGAGAAGTCTACTGTAATCTTTTCTTACTGTAAAGAGCTGTAAAGGGTCTGGGATTTTACTCTATTTGTAAGCTAAAAGCTTAGTCTTTCCAGGTTCATAGAAGCTGGAAGAAGATATGAGACTTTCGAGTGAGAAACAAAGAACTTTTTTACTCATGGCACAGAAAACAGCATGAGCACCAGCATATTTGCATCTCTTCCCCTCGCCCCCATGTCCTAAAAGGGTGATGCAAATGATCCCAGATGCATTGCATTATAGGAGAGGAACGCTAAACTTAGGGGACCCAAATCTTTTCTAATAAGCAGTAAACATATCTGCCTTTTATTCTGGAGAGAGACACTGTATCTTCTAAGACTATAAGCCAACCTGCTTTTTGCTCTGGAAAGAGACACCATTTCTATCTCATAAGGCTGTTTTATACACAATCTTGTATGGGTAGTCTGGAACAATGGGCAATTAGTGCCTCACTTTGCAAGATATTCAGAAACACATGTGACCCATGGAAAGTTGTCTCCCTACGGAAATGTGTCTCTTTTTTTTTCTGGCTGCCTTCAGAATTTCCTCTTTGTGTTTTGTTTGCAGCAGTTTGAATGTGAGGTGCCAGGTGTGTATATGTTTTATTATTTATTTCTGTTTAGTGTTCTCTGAGCTGTTGGATCTGAGGTTTAGGGGGTGGTCATTGATTTTGTAACACTCTTGGCTAGTATTTCTTCAAATAACTCTTCTGCCCTATTTTCTCTCTCTCTTCTTCTGGGATTCCAACGATACACATATTAGACCATTTGATATTATCTCACAATTCCTGGTTGCTCTGTTCTTTTTCTTCCCTCATTCCTTTTGGTCTTTGTGTTTCAGTAGGTAATTTCTATTGACCTATCTTTAACTTTACTGATTCTTTCCTGGATTTTGTGTCTATTCATGAGCCTCTAGAACATATTCTTCATCTTTATTACTGTGTTTTTCATTTCTAGGATTTGAACTTGATTACTTCTTTTTTCCCTTCCAGTTTTACTGAGATATAATTGACATATAACATTGTTTAGTTTAAGGGGTACAATGTGATGATTTGATGCATGTATGTATTATGAAATGATTACCACAATAGGGTTAGTTAACACCTCCATCATCTTACATAATTCCACTTTTTTTTTTTTTTTGGTGGTGAGAACATTTAAGATCTACTCTCCTAGTACCTTTCAAGTATACAATACAGTACTGTGAACTACAGTCACCGTGCTGTACATTAGATCCCCAGAACTTATTTATCTTATAACTGGAAGTTTGTACCATTTGACCAATATCTCCCCATTGCCCCTACTCCCCAGCCCTTGGTAACAACCATTCTACTCTCTGTTTCTATGAGTTTGGCTTTTTTAGATTCTGCATATAAGTAACAGTATTTGCCTTTCTTTGCCTTTCACTTAACGTAATGCCCTCAAGGTCCATCCATGTTTTGCAATACACACATATACACATATGTGTCATGACACATATATATATGTGTCATATATGCATATACATAGTATTTTATACACTCAGAAGATGGAACTTGACGCCACAGTCTTTTAAGGCAATTCCTTTCACTATCCCAGAGATAGTGAAAGAAAATGCCTTCATATACAATGCTATATATGTAACCTTTGGGCCTGTCATGGGTCGGATTGTGTCCCCCAATAATTCATCATCATATTTGAAAGTCTTAACCTCCAGTGCCTTAGAGTGTAACTGTATTTGGAGACAGGGATCTTTAAAGAGGGAATCAAGTTAAAATGAGGTCATCAAGGTGTGCCCTAATCCAATATGACTAATGTCCTTATGTAAAGGGAAAAGTTGGTCACAGATAGGTACAGAGGGAAAACAGCATGAAGGCACAGGGAGAAGGCAGTCATCTATAAGCCAAGGTGAGAGGTGTGGGACAGCTCCTCCCTTCATGACACTCAGAAGGAACCAACCCTGCTGACACCTTGATCTTGGACTTCTAAGCTTCCAAAACCATGAGACAAATTTTTGCTGTTTAAACCACACAGTTTGTGGTACTTCATTACAGCAGCTCTAGAAAACGAATATAGGGCCTATAGGCATAGACTTCTTGCAGTTACTAGCCCCATGCAATGATTTACCCCAAGATTTTGAGGCTTAAAATAACCATTTTATTATGTTCATTAGTTGGTCAAGCATTCAGATTGGACAGTGAGGCTGGCTTTCCTCTACACCATGCTATTTGGGTCTTCAGCTAGAAAGACTAAAAAAACCGGTGGATGGAAACGCCTGAAGACTCATTCATTCACATGTCTGGTGCCTGGGCTAGGATGATGCAAAGACTAGAGCTATTGACTGAAGCACCTGCATGTGGTCTTTCCATGTGGTTTGGTTTCCTCACAGCTTGATGGCTCTAGGATAAACATAAGCACAGTGGCTCAGGACTCCAAGCATGAATGTTCCAGCATACAAGTAGAAGTCGCATCATCTTTTATAACCCACTTTTGGGAGTCGCCCAGAGTCACTTCTGCCATACTCATTTGGTCTAAGCAGTCACAAGTCTGTCCAGATTGAAGGTTAGGAAGGGAGGGGGTGGGGCAATGTCCACAATGTTTTAAAACCTTCACAACTTCCTGCAGTTGTTTCCTTGGGAGGACAGGCATGTTTAGTGCAAAGCATATTATCCCTTAACATAAGTCTTTGCAAGTCTTGGTCCACGTGAAGTTAGCGAAATAGGGTAAGGTCAGATTAAATAAGGTCTAAAAGTCAAGTGGAGAAAGTTCTGTGTGGTTAGGTAGGAAAATTAAGATTGGCTTAGCTTTTTAGAGATATGTGAATGCAGTGAATAGAACCTCTTATCTCCTTTTTAAGAAGAAGAAGATCAAATACACCGAAGTTATCCTCTGAGAGTATTAATGTGGGGAGGCTTTCAGATGAACACATTAATCAAAGCCTCATGCCCTAATCTAAGCAAGAGTTTGCCTGACCCAGAAGCTCACTTGACAGAATCAGAAATGCTGAAACTCAAATGTCAAAAACACGGTTACATCTTGCAGTTTTGTATGAAAGTTAGGGACAGACAGATGTTGTCTCTTCTCCCTGATGAGAGCGAATATGTGATATATCCAGCATTTAACACAACTCCTGATGTAGCTGTAAATCAGCTCAACTCCTGGGCAGGGTGCTATGCCAGGTGTTATGAGAGGTAATGAGATATGTTAGGACATGGACCCTCCTTTAAGGAAGATGTAACTTAGGACAATTCCCATGATAAGGTGAACTAATTAAAGCACAGAAAAGTTCAGTATCTTGGCTAATAAAGGGTAGATTCAGATCATCCTGTTTATTCTTAGCAAGAGCTCTTTCTATTCTCGTCAGTGCCTTTCTAACAGGAAATCAAATATTACTTTCTATTTTTCTTTGAAAAATAAGAATCAGTTTGATCCATGGCTTTCTGTTCTAAAGCCAGGAAGCAGGGAGAAGGAGGAAACGTTTTTATGGCAGGCCGTCTCTTTAAAGCTGGAGTGTCCCAAGCCCAAGTTTTTTTTTTAATGTTTTTTCTTTTATTATGAAACGGGAGGAAAGGAAAGCCTAGAATTCTAGGCCCCCTAGAACTTTCCCTGATGATAGTGGTAATTTAGGAGAAGAAGAAGGATCCAAGGCCATAGAACAATTTTGAAAGCAAAATAAGCCAAGCCCAATTTTGAGTGAGTGTAGTGTGAGAGTTTCTGGCCTTCAGAGAAAGGATTCCAGGTGTGCCAGAGACACTTAAGGCCCTTGGAATATCCATGTGGTCACTTACATGTCACAGCTTCCCTTCTAGCTCAGTTGGAATCATGCCATTTGTACTGGTTAAGGCTAAAAGTACAGACATTTGTGTGAATTCTGGGCTGAAGCTCAGGGTGAGTCCTCCGTGCTTGCCCTTGCCCTGCCTTGGCTGGCTGTGGGACCACGTGTGGAGACGTGAGAGTGTCCATCACTTGACTTCCTGAACAACGAGGTGGAGCAGAGCCCACACTGACCTACATTGGACTTGAGTGTGAAATACATCTTCTTTGTATTGTACATCTTTATATATCAAAGGATTCTATGAAAGGTCTTAGAGGCAAAACAGACTGAGAATAAGTGGAGACCGATAACTAAATGTGTCCATCTCTAACTAAATTTTAAAAATCTTTCAAATTATAATTTATTATGAGATAATATAAAATTGTAAGCAGTTAATATGATATCTACTGCAATTTCAAGCAAAGAACTTGGTTTTTGTAGACAAAGCTCAGGGAGATGTCTGGTTCTCATGCTTCAGCTCATCTCTCAGATTTTTTCTCTCCTGTTAGGTGGAGCTCTTGGGGCCCTTGCTGGATAACCCAAGGCATAATCAGTCACTTGGTGTTAACCCCCTGAATTGCAGGAACAGCAGAGGAGAGTATAACCAGACTTAAAGAGCATGCCTTGTTAATTCAATCTAAGTTTTAGGGAGGGAAAATGCATAATTTTAGAAAAATATTTTTAAATGATTCAGATAACTCTGCTTCTTAGAATTTATTTCCCAGACTATTTCTATATTTCTACTACACATAGGGTTTGGTGGGTTTAAAAAATAAGTGAAGGAAAAAGAAGCTTTCTTTCATATTGAAGGCTAATCAAAAGTCCACTTCTTTGCTTCTCTGTATTACAAAGAGGATACAAGAAGTGAGTGTATTCTTATTTTGCAAATTTGCTATACAGTGAAATTTGATGTTTGAAAGATCTTCCCTGGGATTCCATCCAAAGGGTTGAGTGACTCTTTTATTAAAAGGGCCTCTTCTCTAAGGTGGTTTTTTTGAATGGGTCTTAAGGACAGTGGGGTATTGTGAGTCTCTTTTTATAAAAGTCCTCGATCGGCACACCTATATTTTCCTATTTCTAGGGATTGACAGAAGCTTGAAAACAAGTCTTTTGTCTAATGCAGACAAATGCACATGCCACTAAGTTATAACACAGGAATGTTGCCTGGCTGTCTATGACCCTTTCCAGCAGGACTGACTTCTGGTTTTACAATTTAAGGAGAGACATGCCTACTATATATGCGGATTCAGGTAGATAAAAGGAAAGTGTAGATTTGTGTTTATGTATTGCTCTCTGTGATGGAATATTTCTTTTTAACATATGTTTGGTTCGTAGTTGAAAATGCTGGGTTTGTACAGTGCTATACTGACAAGTCAATACTCCTAAAAAAAGTCATACCTTATGTTACCATTTGCTCCAAAAGCACATGGATACAAGATGCTACAAAAAATACTGTCGGTTTTTGAAAACTAATTAATCCTCCTTCATAATTATATGTATATGCATGTATGACACCAAAGATGTCATGGTAATAATTTCTGTTTTCTAATGCAATGCCTCTTGCTGCTGCTCTGGCATTGGCAAGTAAGTAAACCAGCACTAGCAAATCCAAAAGCATTCTCCAGGCAGGGATTCTTCTAGACTTATCACCCGAGAAAACAAACAAACACACCACAAAGAGTAATGAGGAAACCTGTGAAAGCTGGGGGAGGAGTGGTGCTTGCTGGGAAGCAGGGAAGGAAGCAGAGTTGACACATGATAGGTCACCTATTATTAAACCTGGGAGACAGATCAAATCTCCATTCCAGTCCAATTAGATCAAATAAGATTGCTATTTGTATTCATTGCTGAATGACCACTACGTTTATAGTGCAATATCTTTGTAATATGTTCTAGGAGATGGGATGCTGAGGATGCTGAATGTTGGTAAGGACTAAATTGTGGTAACATTACATTATAGATCTTAGGCAAGGTTTTTAAAATGCTATAATGAATTCAGGAAAGAATAAAATGAGGTAGAAGGCAACTTATGATGTGACTGGATGAACAATACTTCAGCATTCCAAAGATGGGGGATGCAGAGCCAAGGATATGCCAACAGATGGGGCATTTCTGCAGTTAAACATCATCTTTTTCACAGTGTGCCGAAAGCAATTCTTCTCTCCCCTTTAGACCTCATGGTTTTATTTATTTAATTAGTTTACATTAATGTGCTCAGCAGCAGCTTTTGGTAATGTATTCACATTCCCAGCACAAGATATAAATCCTGCAGATTTAAAACAATGCATTTAAGACTATAGGCTTATTTCTACCCAGATTGAAAAAAAAGTCCCTCTTCTGATGCTTATTTGCAGGCATTCCCTCATCAGCTGATGCCTCTGATTTTTCATCCTACCTTTTGAGATTTGAGGGGTAGCTCAACCTACCGACCCCAGTTTATATAACTCAGCCTGTCCATCAGTGTGTGCTCTAGGAAGATCAGTTATGATTAGGCCAAGGCAGCCTCATTATGTCTTTTGGAGCCCCCTGGGCTAGGATTCTAGAACTGGCTTTTTCTTGGGGCGAGTCCAGTGGGCCAAGGTTTCTTACATCTAAAGTAAGGGGATTGGACCAGGTGCCCTTCAAGCTTCTTCCGGCACCTGTAATCATGCTGGGATCATAGAAGTGGCTTCTTACTTATTTCCTCCCGTTTCCTAAGCACTTAGAAAAAGTTTGCATGATAATGTTTTTAAGAGTGCAGGATTAGAAGGGACCCTGAAAAAAATCTGGTCCCTTTTCTCTGCTGGATTTAAATACTTACTGGGTTTAAATATAGATGAAGAACTGATCCTGTTTGAAGGTAACTGGGGAGATAGAAATTAAACATTTGTTGAGCATTCACCCTAGGACAGCCTAATTTGATTCTCAGAACAACCCTGGGGGAGGGTGTTTACTGTTCTGTCTGGCAGCTGGGGATCTTGGGCTCAGAGTTGTGCAGGGTTATTTAGCTGGCAAGAGGCAGAGCTTGGGTTTGTGCCTAGCTCTGTCTACTTCTAGAGTGACAGCTCTTTGCCTAAACAATGCCTTTAAAAAATACTAATCGAAATAAGTTCTTCACAGTACCAGGAATCTGCTAGTAAAGCAATTCATTTGAATGACTATGAAGTGAGGAAGGTGTGGGACAAATAGTATTCCCACTGCACAGATGTAGATACTCAGGCTTGGAAAGGTTATGATTATTCCAGGTCACGAGTGTGTCAGTGGCAGCATCAAGGGTAAAGCTCTAGATGTTTTCTCCTTGACTTTCCTTTCTCCACCTAGTGTAGAAAAGTCATGTTGAGAGAGTCTATGGTGCAGGTGAGTTCATATCTCTAGAGCCAGAGCCGTATGTGTGTTTTGAGAGGGGCGGTGGGGAGAGTGAATGCCAGCAGCCCTTTCCGTATGTGTGTTTTGAGACTGTCCTCTCGGCTGTAAACTGTACAGAACAATGTGCACCTTAATGTGTTGTGAGGTGACTTGGGATAATGCTTTGGCAGGGAAGGGGCTCAATAAATGTGGTTTCCCTCATCTTCTAAATGTACTGCGTTTGGATGAGAGCAGAAATCTGTGGCTTGTCCTTATAGTGACACTATTATGACTGGAAATTGGACACAGTGATTTTGCATTTTTTTTGAAAATATAAGATCTTCACAGAGCTGCATTAAATTAATCAGTTAATTATTACAGAGCTGCATTTTAGGTGTCCAGTGCTGCCATTGTATAAGCATGATCACAGACACAAAATGATTTTCAAAATAATTCAGTCCCATTGAAATTTATGCATAAAGGCAACATTTAAAGAAAGTATTAAGGAAAGAAAGTTTCAAAAACAAAATCCAAATGTACAAACAACACACATATGTAAGTATCTTTAATGGTTGGTATGATGTTACTGACCTGTGAAATGGAACTGTCGGCTCTTCTCACCTGAATGCTGGCATCTCCATCTTTTTTGACATACGTTGGTGTTAATTATTTAATATCAAAAGTAAGTGTCAATAGGCGTCTTTCACATTGACAAAAATTTTCTCTTAAATATATAAAAAATACTTAAAAGGAACAATTAAAATATTTAAAAACTTATTTCTTGATTTTAATAATAATTTAGTTAGATGTGGCTGAATGTGTACTGGATTATTCAGTCTGTCACTCGAATCATGTGTACCTGGCATGGATTAAGTTTCATGTACTCAAGATTGCTTATTTTAAGTAAAGTGCCCCTAGCCACATATAGCTAATTCACAGCACTTCTCAACAATCCTCTGAAGAGAATACAGAAATAGTCCTTGGTCTGGGTATCCAGCAGAGGACAGTAAAGTCCCAGTTTTCTCTTCTGAATGGTTTTCTTTCAGATGACTGCAGTTGTAGAGTGTTCTGAAGCTCTGGGGCAGCTGACTCCTAATTGCAGACATTAAACATTTCCGAGGAGAAACGTGAAATGTATTGTGAGGTCAATGAAATTCTTTGTCAAGACTTCTCTGCAGATCTGACCCCTTAACATGATAGTGCAGACCTGGGAGATACGCCCAGCACTCACTGACTTGAGTATCAAGCATATAATGAACTTCATTAACCAAACATTTTCAGGTTGCTTTATTTTGTTTAAATAGCAACAGCTTTCTCTGTGACTGTGTTAGGGTAAAATTTTACCTGGCTATTCATAAATGAATTATGTCATTTTAATATTTTATCTAATTGCTTTTGAGATTTCAAGTTCTCTTGAGCAACAGACCATTGGGATTTTATAAGATGGAAGGAGATTTATGTTCCTTCTCTCCAGTCTCCATCCCTTTCCTCCCTGCAAATTTTTCTTGGGGGTTGTCTGGCGGTTTGGCTTGAGTGGAAAATGAAGATCATTTTCTTTCTTCTAAGAGCAGTGAATCCTCAAAGGGCTAAAGGAAAATAGAGAAGCATGGTGGGAGTCTTTGGTGAACTCTCTCAGTGTTTTGGGTGTCAATCCTTGATCTAGGTGGGTGGAAATGCTACGTTTAATTATCAGAGAGGCTGCTGCCTTATGCAGTAGCCACAAGAAACTATTTATATGGTCAAATTGGAATAAAATGTTATGGGCATAAGTAGTTCAGAACCACTAATTCCTATGTTTCTTTGGAGAAAAATCATGAAAAATGTTGGGCAGTAATGACACAGTAGGGTAAACCACATTTTTATTTGTGTTCTCTGTAGCCATCCTACTGTCTGTGGTCCATATTGGAGCTGACCAGTGGGAAGTCACATTACATATCATATCAAAGACCTAGTAAGCAAAAGGAGAAAAAACTACAAAGGACAAAATATATATTCTTAGCTTAGGAATTCTGAAAATGACTTGTTGACTATGACTCCAACTCAGTGATCCACTGGTTCTAGACATTTGGAAACCCTTGAGGGCCAAGATTCAAGATTTTGTACTTCTTGGAGAGTTCCTGGAACATAAGCTCTTCATCTTCAAAGCAGGCCATTTTACTCACCTGATGAAAGAAATACCAGTACTTAGACCATTGTATATCCTGCGCATACTGTTGGATGAATGAAGTGGATTATTATTTCAAAAAAATCAGGACCAAATCAATTGAAGTTTCTTTTTTTTAGACATATGTGATCTATATTTTCCATTACAAACTGAAATTTTTCCTATTAAAAAATTATTTAGTCCGTTTATTAAATTTTTATATTACTCTTTTGGAAATGATTGAAACCTGATCTGTATGACATGAGCACATTATTCTCTAAGCTTAGATGAAATACAAATGTCTTTAATAATTACCCACTATGCTAGGTATAGTGAGCTAAGCAAAGAAACGGGAAGACGTAATCCTTGTCTTTGATGTGTAAGATATAACTGGGGAGATGAGGCCAACCCACATGAAAGTACTAAGAATAGGATAAGACAGTGTATCATTCAGAGTTAGATTTCTTTATTGCAGATTAGGAGTATAATATAAATTAGGAGAATACAAAGATCACTGGAGACAGATGTGGTTTAGGGAAACTTCTTGGATGAGGTAGGACTTGAGCCAGGTACTAAAAATGGACTGCCACGGGGCAGAGAAGGTAAAGGGCATTCAAGACGTTTATTCTTCTTGGACCTTGAAATGGGGTTTGGATATGCCCTTGTTAGAGTACCTGTCATACTCTGGTAATTATTCATGTAGGTGTCCCATCTCCCCTATTAGAGGTATAAGCTATGAGAGGCACGGACCTTGTCTTAAATATCTGGGAGTCCTCCACTTTTCCTGGCTCACAGCAGAAAGTTAATAAATATTGGTTGAATAAAGGAGTGGAGGCTGAGAGCTGGAATGAGCGTGGCAGGTGTGTGTAGGTTTAGGGTGAAGTGGAAAAGATGGGGCTCAGTTAAGAAATCCCACCAGTTGGAGCAGAGAGTTTGTGTTGAGAGTAGTAGAAACAAATTTGAAGCAACTGAGGGATGTTACCATTAAGGAAATCAAGGAAGAATTTTGATGAGATATGGTAGCAATAGGGAACCACTTAAGAAGTAATGCGATATAGAGTTAACATTGTAGGAAATTAATCTGACTGTGATGCAAAACTATCATCAAAACACTAAAGCAATGGCATCTGACAATACAAAGGCTTCTAAATCAGTCATTTTTTCCTCCTGTAACCTAAAATGATGGATATATGTGAATAAATTATTGGTCAACATAGTTCCAAAAGATGACTTCTTTTTCTATAAATAAGAAGTAAAAATGATCACTAAAAGAGAGCGATAAACCGGAAGAGGTATCTTGAAATAATGTGGAACTTATTTCTTTAGCATGTTCCAAGCAGATTCTTATTACTTTGTGATTCCTAATTTTAGTAATGAACAAGGGGGTAATAAATGACAACCATTAACATGTAACGAATAGACCTCCATGGAATATGGGGGAACTTCATTTTGAAGCAAGAGATGGTTATTCTAACAGGGTGATGTTGAAAGTTCAGGGGAAAAGTCCCTTTGATGTAAACATGGTCTTACTGGGAACAGCATTTTTACAGAGAGCTGTGTTGTAAACAGGGAGTGTCAGAGAATGACATTAGCAAATTACCTGTGTGGCTTGTGACACAGACACATCATGTTGCTCAAAATGAGCAAAGCAGCCAGGATTCTGGGGTTAGGGGCTGAAGCCAGCCTCCATCTGGACCGCATGGGCAGTCAACAGTCGGGGACTTTAGTGGAAAGACATGTGTTTGGTTGGCAAGGGATTATTGGTTTAGCCTTTTCACCTCATTTGTAAATGTGGGAAGAAAATCATCATCATCCAAGGCACTCCTGAGATCTATTCATTCTCTAAGTTCAGTTCAAATATTCCATCCTAGCTTTAGTTTTCTCTCTTCTCCCCTGACTGCCTCCCTTCTCTGTTCCTGCAGACTTTATACATACCTTATTTATACTGATCACATTGTACTTTTAGCACATTTAATTGGCTATAGACTATTTATATGTCTCTCTCTTCCCACTAGACACTGATTTTCTTGAGAGGGGGATCCACATTTCATTATCATTATTTTTGTGTCTTTAGAATAATTACCTTGGAAGGGACAAGAGTTAAGACTTTACTCAGGATAGCGTGGTGTGGCGGCCAGAGCCTAAGCTTTAGGCTCAGACAGATTTATGTTTGAAGGTCAGTTCAGGCAAGAGTTGAGGACTTAGGCAAATTACTAAACATTTCTAAGCCTTGTTTTTCTCCTCTGAGAAATGAGGATAATTATACATACAACATAGGGTTGAAAAAGGATTAGAAGAGATAGTATGCGCCACTGCTTGGGCCACTCTTATGATCTCTGACTTCATCTGAGCCCTCAGTGTTGATCAGAAATCCTCTGCTTCCTTCGTAGCATCTCTTTTCGATTCACTACAGCAGTCCTATACATTCACCAGCCCATTGGTTATTTACAGGTAGGTGACATATATACATACATATAAAGCTCATCTGTCTAAAGTTGGACTCCTTATCCTAAACCTGTTCTGCTCCTTGTATCCTCTACCTCAGTAAATGAAATCACCATCCACTCAGTAGGCCAGTCTATGGATTCGGAATTTGTTCTTTTTTTTTTCTTTAGTTTTTTTAAAAGTTTTGTTTTAATTGAAAAGGTATTCCCTAATTAGTAGAATTACCACAGATATACACGAGTCTACATAGTTCTCATCTATTCCCCTTTACTTTGACTTACTGCCTCAAAGTTTTATTTATTTATTTTTAAACTTTTTATTTTATATTGGAGTATAATTGATTAACAATGCTGTGTTAGTTTCAGGTGTATAGCAAAGTGATTCATTTATACATATACATGTACCTATTCTTTTTCAAATTCTTTTCCCATTTAGGTTGTTACATAATATTGAGCAGAGTTCCCTCTGCTATACAGTAGGTCCTTGCTGGTTCTCCATTTTAAATAAAGCAGCGTGTACATGTCAATCCCAAACTCCCTGACTATCCCTGCCCCCAACACTTCCCCCCTGGTGACCATAATTTGTTCTGATTTTGTCTTCTCTTTGCCCTCCACATCTAATTAACCACTAAGCCTTATCAATCCTTCCACTCCCCTCTTTACCCACTTCTTCTCCCCAAGCCCATATTATCAACATTTCCTGCCTTGTTCTCCAACAATAGTCTGTAAATAGTTATCCTGCCTCCACAATTGTGTCCCTGTCTATCAATTCATACATATAACACAAAAATGTGAGGACTTCCAGACCATTCGTGTTTGGGCCTTGTGCATCTATCTAAGCCTGTGTTTCCTTATCACAGCATTTATCATGATATGTTAGGACACATGTTTGTAATTCTCCCTGTGAACTCCCTGAAGGAGGGAAAGCATGCTTGCCTTGATAGCACTGTAAACAAACATAGTAGATGGTAGGGATGCCATAAATATTTATGGAAGGAAAGAAGGAACAAAGCAACTAGCACAGCTCCTGGAACAGAGTAACTCTTCTCTTTTTCATATTTTCCCCATCTTCTTTTTCTTTTTCTCACCTACTTATTACAGTTATTGGTTTTAATTTCCATCATTGTTTTAATCATGATTACTATCATAATTATAACCATCATCAATCATCACCTAATATCACCTCTATGATAGCAGGGAACTGCTAGCAACAGCTAGAACCTGAATGGAGGGCCAGCAGAAGAGGCTGCAGGGACACTAGGGAAAGCTATTTAGAAGACTTTAGAGGAAAGGAGGGCATCCAGGACCCTCCTCAGTCACTCATTTGAAGGCCTCTTTTGGAGCCGAGTGACAGGTACACTTCCCACATTGATCTACCTGGGACATCAGCCTGACTGCTCTCAATGGAAACAGAAATGTTAACTGCATCTCTAGTGGCCTAGCCACTGGGCTCCACCTCAGTTGACCACAAGGCCAGAGAGTTTTGAATGAATTAAATAAACTTCTTTACGCCTTGTACCTTGGTTCTCATTTTTCTCTTTTAGTGTCTTCTTGCTCTCTTGTCCACAGGGACCCAGTATTCTCCTGCCTGGAAATATTTAAATCTACACTCATTATATAGAGATTAAATGGAAAAAGATTAGGCAACTTGTTGAAAGTCACACACAGCTAGTCATTTGCAGAACAGGGACTAGAATTTGGGTTTTCTGGATTCTAGAGTTTTTCCTACCATATTGATTTGCCTGATGTGGATTCACTGGCCGAAAAACATAAACGAATTTGGAAAGGAGCAATGTGAGAATGTGTATGAGTGTGTGTGTGTCTGTGTGTGTGTGTGTGTGTGTGTGTTGGAGGTGAGGAAGTGCTTATTCCTTATTCTCTTATTATTGCCCTCTGCCAGCAACTTTACTTCCTTCATACTCTCTTCTGTTTTCCTCTTATTTCCCCTATTCAGTTGTTCCATTCTCTGTCCGTATTTGTCTCTCCCCATAAATTACCCTTTTTCTAATGCCCTTTTCACTCCTTCCCAAATCATTATCCCCTTCATCTTTTGCCCTCTTATTTCTCCTTCTCCTGACTCTAGCTCTGAAGGTTCACTGGGTCCCTAAAAAATATGAAATGTTGAAGTTTTAAGGGACATTAAAGATATATAATTTTGATTAATTTGCACTATAGCCCATTTTATAAGGACTATTTGATATCCAATGAGCCTTTGGAAAGTCTTAACATTTCTTTCCAAAATGGTAATATTACTTTTTTTTTTTTTTTGCGGTATAGGGGCCTTACTATTGTGGCCTCTCCCATTGCTGGGCACAGGCTCTGGACGCGCAGGCTCAGCAGCCATGGCTCACGGGCCCAGCCGCTCCGCGGCATGTGGGATCTTCCCGGACCGGGGCACGAACCCATGTCCTCTGCATCGTCAGGTGGATTCTCAACCACTGTGCCACCAGGGAAGCCCAATATTACATTTTTTGAGTAAAACTAAGTCAAACACTTGAAGACCAAATTTTGACTGGGAACTTTATTTCTTTGCTCACAAAAGGATGTGCATGCCTATCTTTGCAGTTATGGAAGCTGCATGAAACAAACCCTCTGAAAGTTGTGAATAAAGAGAAAACTCTATAGTATGTATCCATATCCTGTCTTGAGGGGTAGTGGCAGGTGTAGGAGGGCAAGATTAACCCAGATTAAATTAAGTAGACTGTTGTCAAGTCGGGGGATAGCAATAGTGGGGCTAAGCTAAGAAGAATGTGTAAAGGCAAGAATACTGGATGGAGGGAATCTTAAAGCATAGCCCAAGGGCTTGGAACCTTTGCTAACCAATGGGCAGAGATCAAGGCTGGTACAGCTGTGAGGCAGGCTAAGGTGCTGAGGTCCAAGGTCAGCTACAAGCGAGGCGTTTTCTCTATTGGCATGCTGGAGCTCTTGCTGCCCCATTAATGTGGGCAGCTCAAGTCTTCCTCTACCCGTCATGCTCTGAGGTGGAGCCACCTAAAGGGCCAGGCTTATAAACGCAGGACTTGAACATTCAGTGAAAATGCTCTTATTTATAGCAGATGGCTGATTGTCTATGGTGGATGATCATACCTCCTAAGAAATGGATGCTCCAGTTCCTCATGTTTTCTTTTATCCATCCATCCATTCTGATCATCTAGGTCTTTTTTTTTTTTTGGCCGCACCGTGCTACTTGCAGGATCTTAGTTCCCCGACCAGAGATTGAAACCAGGCCCATGGCAGTGAAAGTGCGCAGCCCTAACCACTGGACTGCCAGGGAATTCCCCATCCAGGTCTTGATGATGTCTTTTAGTGATCCATCTTCTTCTAGCATCCAACACTTTCTGGGACCCAGGAGGGAGGACAGTGACAGGAAGCCCTTACTTCTCCCTCTTCCTAGGTTTCCTCTTGGCAGGAGATTGAGGTACTGGGCTTAGTGAGATATCAGAGCATCTGAATTAGCTGACACATGGTTGTGGGTAAACATCCTAGATCAGCCTCATACATCTTCCATTCTAGACAGTCTGGACTGCAAGTTTTCCTATGGTTTCTATTTATATAGTATAGAGATTAAGATCACAGATTAGGGAGCCAGATTGTCTCACCTCTTCTTGTGTGACCTTGGACACGTGATTTTACCTCTCTTTCTTAGTTTTCTCAGCTTTAAAATGGGGATAATAACAGTAAAAGTAAGTGCATGTTAGTATTAGCCATTATATTTGTTGTGTTTATGGCCAGGGGAGTGTCCAGATCGGCATAAGGGAGGAAGTCTTTGTCGAGGATGATTACACTTGAGGCTCCGGGGAAAGTGATGCTTTTAGGTCTGTGTGATAGATTAAGGCTGAGCACCCATTTCCTTCTACTGCTCCTTCCTGTACTACAGAGGCTGCACAGCCCAAAGCTACATTTCTCAGACATGTTTCTGCCCGAGGCTCTAGATGCAAATTGGCATCACCAATTAGATTCTCTCAAGTAGGATCTGTAAGGCAGAAATGAGAAGGAGGTAGTCACCCTCCTGGTAAGCCCAGAGATGGAGAGAGGGTCTTTCTGCAGGCTGTTTGAGAGTTGAGTCGCCAGCTTTGATAGGTATCAAATATCAGTTACTTCCTCATTCCCCAGTTTTCTAATTGGATGGCCATCTCTGCAGGGGTGTTCTGGGAGTCCTTCCTGGAGACAGCCCAGAGATCACTCCTTCTTTCAATGTTAATAGCATCCAGTTTTCTATTTCATACCACTTTCTGCTGATTCGTTGTGGTTTGCACTAGATTTCTACTACTGACCCTTGATTTCACAGTGTTGCAGGTGGTCATTTTAAGTCTAGGGAAGGATAAAAGAAGAAGAAATCTTGTGTGACTTTCCAGGGCTGGAAGAACACAGCTATTAATTATATAGTCTCATTTGATTCCCTTTCTCTGCAAGTACTTGCCTAGCATTTCTCAGTTATCAGCTTGGGCTATGAGGACTTTCTTGGCTCTAATAAGGTATGTTTAGGGATTTTCATGCATCTTACTAAACATATTTTTCTCAAGTTGACTATAAGAAGGAGTTCTGACTATCAATAATGGTATTGACATGACCTGTAATTATGTGGTAGGACCTGGGTGTTATGTAATAGGTCACTTCAACAGGTAGAAAATTAAGGTCCAAATGTTCTGCTGATAGAATATCTAGCATTCTGTCTAATATTTTAGAGTTGCACATTTAGTGAATTGAATGAATTCATAGTGTGGCAAAGAAGGAATCATTTAGATTGGGCCCATGTTTTTGTCTTCATATTTTGATAAAATGTCAGTTCAGATCTTGAGGGATGGGAAAGAGATTCTGCCAGAGGGGTTAAATAAATTGATGTCCACGGTTGAAAATCTGGCTGAGGATGAAAATCCTAGATGAAATTTGAAAGGCAACTCCCACTGTGGGGTTCCCACATAACAGAACAAGGTGGACACTGCTGTGCTGATTCCTTGGGGTCTTGCGTAAGATTATCCATGCTGATTCTGAGGAGGGGGTCTTTCTCCACAGTGTATGTCACTGGTAGCTTGGAGTAGTTCACGTGTACCAGTTAAGCAATTAGCATATTTCTTTGAATCCTCAAAAATGTAGGCTCAGTGGGAGTGCTTGCATAAAATAAGGTTCCTAAAATGTTAAATGCTAACCACTTGTCCAGGAGGAGAGAGGGGCTGAAGGTAGAGAACTGTGGTATGAAATTCCGGGAGCATCTTCACAAATCAAAAGGTGCTGTGGGTCTCCTTGTTGGAGGGTTGATGAGTATCTACAAGTGAGGAGGAAGATTAAGGTGCCTAAGAAGTTTAGTCATAACTGGGGCTGGGTGGGGGGTTGCCAGGATCGCGCTTAGCTGAGGGATTTGGAGAGGCTGGATGGGTTTTTAAAAACCCATAGCTATAAGCTTATTCACTTAGCCAGAGGGCTTCAGTGGTTTGAGACCAACCAGCAGAAGGAAGGGGCAGGGTAAACAGTGAAGGCAGACTCTGGACAGCAGGGGCTGAGGTAGTTCCAAGCCAGGTTTCTGACCTCTGTGGCTTGACTTTTCTTATTTGAGCCAATTTCTTTTTTCTTTTTTTTTTTGCGGTACGCGGGCCTCTCACTGTTGTGGCCCCTCCTGTTGCGGAGCACAGGCTCCAGACGCGCAGGCTCAGTGCCCATGGCTCACGGGCCCAGCCGCTCCGCGGCATCTTCCCGGACCAGGGCACGAACCTGTGTCCCCTCATCGGCAGGCGGACTCTCAACCACTGCGCCACCAGGGAAGCCCTTTTCTTTCTTTTTTTAAAGACCGAATCTCCTTCCTTTTTTTGTCTCCCTCCATTCCTTCTTTACCTTACTCCTCTTTCTGCCTTCCTCTATTTTTTAATTATTATTTTTTTGATAAAGTTACATATGGTTTGAAGAATCAAATAATTGCATTTGGTCTGTTATGAAAAATAATCTGCTATCCCTCTCCTCCTATTACCTCTTTCCCAGAGGCAACAGTTTCAAGCTTTTATTGCCCCCCCGCCCCCATTTTTGGATCTGCTGCTATATAAAAAAAAATGCTTTTATTACTACTTCTCATATTTTCAATTTTAGGTTTTATTTATGGTAGTTAAGGATTTTTCTTTCTTTCTTCCTCCCCTCTCTACCTCCTCACAAGCATACTTCCCATTAGGTTATACTTTTGGAGATCAATATTCATTGTTCCATGATTGTGACTATGTAATTGCCATTCACTGCTGAGCCTGTAGCAAATTGTGATTGCTTTTCTTTTCTTATATGACTTTTTGTCCTTTCTGGATTAATAACAGTTTTTTCATGTGTTTACTTCTCCGTGTTTTTATTACTAATGCAACCCCAGACCCCCCATTCATTGTCCAAGTCTCCTCTCTAAAAGTTCCCATCTGTTAGGTGTTCTGAGTCTTCCATCGTCTTGAGTAATATTTTCCAGAATCTTCAGACCTTATCCCGTTCAGACTCTGCTTTCATACCCTGCAGTCAGCTGGTATGATCCCGGGCTCTCCCTTTACTATCATTGTGGGGATATCCATGGCCAGTTTGCTTCTCTGTTTCTCATATCTCTGTCTTCTTCTTATTTCAGTTTCCTTCTCTTTTTGGTGATGTGCATCCTCCAGGAGCTTTCAAATAAAGGATGCTGGGGACATCTTTCTGTCAGGATTCAGATGACAAGCTGAAATTAAAAACTTCAAAGGAGTATTTAATAAAGGGAATGTTTAGAAAAGTGTGGGAGGCTGCAGTACCGTGGGGCCAGTTAAGAGCAGGCTCTTTTTTCCAATAGGTAAGTCTGCAGGGTAAGGGAGAGAGGCAGTTACTGGAACCTGAGGACACAAAAGATATTTGAGGGATGCAATCAGCCCACATTGATCGTACAGGGATTTTCTCTTTTCCCTCTTTCTGCAACTCCTTTTAGTCAGCCAATGGTCATCCTGGACTGACACTCTCTGTTTTGTATCTTTTAGACACTGAAGGAGTTCAGGGCATGCCACTCCAAAACATGCTCTTTGGTGTATTCATTATTTTAAGCTGAAGGTGCTTGAAAAACAGCAATGTAGAGAGAGGCTTTCTCTGAACTCCCCTTATCTGCCTAAAGGCATATCCTCCAAAAAGAACTCAGATGTCACAGATGCCCTCCCTAGGAGATTCATTAGCCAGGAAAGGTAGACTCTTGTCACCAGAGAGTAGACTAGAAATGACACCACACCCAGACACGCATTGTCACAAACTATCATACCTCCCGTCTACTCTTCTAAGGGCCCATCCACCTTTCCTAAAAATCATTTTCTCTCCCCTAAGAGACCTATATCTCCCTTTGCCCCACATCCAGAGTTATATGTATCCCTAAACCTTTAGGGATCTTGTGGTTTCAGTCAAATTGGTTATTGGCTTTCCTTACTACTGGTTGAGGAGTTGTCTTTCTTTGGTCTACCAGTCAATTACCACATGTCTTTCTGTTTTCCAGCTGT
Source organism: Neophocaena asiaeorientalis asiaeorientalis (assembly GCF_003031525.2). Classification (NCBI taxonomy): domain Eukaryota; kingdom Metazoa; phylum Chordata; class Mammalia; order Artiodactyla; family Phocoenidae; genus Neophocaena; species Neophocaena asiaeorientalis. The sequence goes on along the minus strand of NW_020174712.1, from coordinate 6,024,550 downwards.
GGTTTGCTTCTCCCATTCTCCCCATCCTTGTACGTCTAGGCCCTGAAAAGTTTCTTTCATGATATTTTAGTAGACTTTTGTGAGGGAGTGAAATTAGATGTGTGGAATTCTTAGTCTCCTTCCTAAGGCAGTTTCCCCAGTCCTGAAACAAAGGGGCTACATCCTTCCCCACTCAGAAAGGCTGCTTTCTCTTCTGGAGGATGTGAGGTTCATCCAGGGATTTGGCTGCTTGGGGGCTAGTAAAGAATCAGGCCTTTGTTCATGGCTGTATTTTTCTCTGAGGCTCAGTATACCTTCTAGGGACATGCATGACAAAGGGCTTGGCACACGGCCCTTGCCCTGAACCTTGGCACTGTCTTCTCTTTTTTTCAATATTCCACCCTCCATTTTTGTGACCACATGCAACCCCAGTCAGTCTCCTGTCCCAAATGACCTGAGTTGAGTGCATGCCTTCCTGAGGTGACCAGAACTTATTTTCTGAAGGGCCTCACTGGGCTGCAGCTCCCAGAACTTTTCCTTTGCCTCTATCACATTTCCCATTTTTTTACTGCCCCTCTACATGATGGGTTAGCTACTTTGCTAGGTGTATTTCAGAGACTAATAATGGCTTAATGCATTATACCTTAAAAACCTTTTGCTTTCAAGCAGTAACTCCCGCATGCTTGTAGCTTAAGGAGAGCTAAAGGTGGAATATTCAGGCAATATTTTTGCCTGAGAGGTTTTCCTCTAGCATCTGTTTATGTAAAGCCACCCCAGGGGTGATATCTTTATGACTTTGTTCCCTTTTGGGAGCTAAACTAGCTAAGTTTATTGGAAGTAAAGCAAGGTAAACCTTAGGAGTACAGAGTTTTTATCGCCAAAAGAGAAGATACTGCCTTGAAATTTGTTTCTGCAGCGTTTCGATGTACTGATATTCCAGTCTTGCAGAATTTGACTATATTTCATGGAATTTGAAGTCAATTGAAAGACAATATGTTGGAATCATTTCATGAATTCAAAGCATTCAGAGAAAAAGTGTTTGCTCAGCTATGGTGATTAAGAAATTAAAGGCAAGTAGAGTGATATGTCACGCTTGGTTATCTGCTGCTCTGATGCCAGATTGGAGTAAAAGCTGAACTTTGTGTTTGAAAGCCACTGTGGAAAGTGGAAACATTGATTCTGGATTGCTGAGTGGTGGAGCATTATTTAGGTATTCAGAAATAGAAGCATCCTTGCTTCAGTGGGCTGGGGTGATAGCATCAATCCTTACTATTGCAATAGAGCCCAGTTGCCTTCTTTTTTTAATTTTGAAAGAGTAAATATTTAAATAGGTAATACAGAAAAGTTATTGCCAGTTTTCCTCTGTAGGCCATGGCTGGTTAGAAGGAGTCAGGCAGAATTCACAGGTGGAGAAAAAGATATTGTAGAAGTGACATCAGAATTCTTGATTTTGCAATTGGCCAAATTGCGCAAACATCTCTGAAAAAGCATTTTAAGAGAAAAAAATTATGAATTTTCTTAAGCCCCGTGATTAGAGTATAATGCGTATTTATAGTCCCCCCAGGTGCCACACAATAAAAATGGTTAAAACCTTTAGTCCTTTTAGTAGTTCACAGTTTTATTGCCAAAGTTATTTTGTAGATTTTATGCTTAAAGCAAGGTCAGTGTATTGCACTGTATAAATTATTCTAAGTAATTTCTCAGTTATTCTATAGCTTAGTCACAGGATTTTTTCATTATTAAACATAGTCTTTCCTTTAAAGTTAGGATGAGAAGGGCAATATAAATCACAGGGCAGCTTGCCATTGGGGGTTTCAGCTTTACCTGTGAAAAGGGTTTAATAACAATCTGGCCCAGACACCAGTTCCCTCTCAATTACCTTTCCACATGGGCATTAGTTCACACTGTTTATTAAAAACTCCCCTTGTAGTTTTTAAATGGAGTGTTTCAGATTAATGGCCCCCATAGAGTTTAACTTCATTGCACTTCATTAAAGCTAGATTGCACAAAAGGTTATTTCAATTAAATCCAGAACTCAACCTTAAATCTGTATAGATTTTTTTCAGAAAATGTGATAAAATTGTTCTGCCAATCCTTTGAGATTAACAAGGCAACATCCCTTTTAGTTACGGAAGTGCAAAACTCCTGAGCCTGTTCTGAATTTTCCTTTGGCTATACATTTGGATTTTACAAAATTAGAAGCCAATCCATGAAAAGAGCCTGGGGTTATAAGTGGATCAAGTTACTGGAGAACAGCCCCAACCACCACAGGAGACTAGAGAGTTTGTGAAACCTTTTGTTACAACTTGGGTGGATGCAGTAAGTTCAGTACTTTAGAAGAAATATTTTTGTTCCTATATAATAAAAATATTTTTCTAAATAGCTTGGTTTGTATCTTCCCACACAAAAGTGTTAGAAAATTTTCACTTTTCCTGAGAGTTTTTCTCCCTTGACTACTACAATCTGTAAAGCATAGCTTGTGGCAATTCCTAACCATTGTTTCCTCTTGAAAATTCATGATAATTGGAAGCATTAATTACTTATCCTACACTGTGAGAATATGGCCTCATTATCTTCAGGCAGTGTGTGAATTGGTGCTCATTAACATCATAACTCAATAGCTCAATTTTATCTTTTCGTGGGTTTCAAATGACTCAGTGAAACTACCCGAGATTCATTTCTCTTCTTTTTGGGTAGGTGAGATGTCAAAATTGTGCCTTCTCACAACCCATATTTGTACCTTGCTTATAACTTTAAGAGCTCTTATACTTTAGTTTTTTTAATGCTTTTGATTTTTATTCTTAAAAAAAGGTTCAGTTGAAAATTTCTAAGTGTTTAAGGAACACTTAGTGTTTGTCTTTGAATATTAGTGTTGTAACATTTCTTCCTACATCTGAGCTTGTTTGATTTTTTGGTTGTTGTTGTTCTGCTTTTCTGCTATAATCTTTTGCTTTTTACCAGGATTTTACCTATTTTTTATGCTTGAAAGTAAAGGATACAAAGAGTAAAGGATACAGGGCTTCCTGGTGGCGCAGTGGTTTCCGCAACAGTGAGAGGCCCGCGTGCCCCCAAAAAAAAAAAAAAAAAAAAAAAGTAAAGGATACAAAATCATCTAAGCATCACATACATACCTGACAATAGTCACTGCATGCTTGTGCCCAGGGTTAATATTGGCAGAGAGAGAAGAGGTGATGTAATCTGAGGAAAGTGAAGTTAAAAGCCCTCCCATTGAATACACTCATATATAAGTGATTTATTTGGGTGAAAGTATTGAAGACTTGAGTTTAAATATGATATTGTGTGAAGGATAGCTAAACCATTAAATGATTATTACCAATTAACAGCTTAGTTCATTAAACGAGCATGTTACTTATTTGGACCCTGAAGGAATAATCAAAGAATGAATATATTTTGATTTAAAGAAATTGGCAAGTTGAGAACACGTGGTACTCTAGAAAGAAATGTCCCACTTTGGTGTCACAGTGGGATAAGCATTCCTAGGCAACCAGAAGACAGCATGAGGACCCTGGATGCTGGGTATTTGAAGTGCCAAAGTAATGAAGTGAGCTGAAGGCAGACGTTATCTATTTTAGAATTTGAGTTTGGGTTGTCCACACATACTGTTTGCAAAGTGTGGTCTGGAGAACCTTGGAAGTTCCTGAGACCCCTTCAGTGGATCCAAGAAGTCAAACGTATTTTCACAGTAATATCTAAACTTCATTTGCCTTTTTCACTCATAATTCCCCCCAAGTATACAGTGGAGTGATTCTATAGTAGACTGAACAGAGAAGCAGATAGGAAGATTCAGGTGTCTTCTACTAAGCAAAGATATTAAAGAAATATGAAAAAATGTGAAAATAATGGACACCTCTCACTACATTATTTTTGTTTTGGAAAGTATATATTTTTCATAAAATGTTATTTATGTTAATGCGTAATGGATTTATTGTTATAAATTGAATGAGTAAATATTTTAAAATTATTAGTTTTATTTTTTATTTTAATTTTTAATATGGTAAATATCAGTAAGTGTAGATCAAATAAACAAAACCTCTTTGAGGTACTTAATAATTTTTTAGTGTAATGGGGTTCTGAGACCAAAATGTTTGGGAGCCACTGCTCTAGGTGATGAATGAACTCTTCCACATTATAGTTTGTCACGTGTTCAAGAATTTCCTGTACTTAATGCTGGCACTTGGAATATTGTAGTCCTGGCAATATCTCTATGCATGTACTTCTCCAAATGTGGTTGGAGAGAAAAATTTTGCTAAACAATTTTCTCTCATTGTGACTGGGGATGTAGGGCATAGGTAAGAAATATGAGAACTAAAAAAAGAAATTTGAGGGAGTCAAATACAGGCTTCCTTACTTCTTTCCTTTGGTATAATAATTATGATATTTAGCCATTGAAAAGATTTTAGAATGAAATATTAATCTGTATCAGATTTGACTAAAATTGAAAAATAATATTTTAAATATTTAATAATAATGTCTCAAATGAGCATGAATGAACAGTTGCAAGTTGTGACCTGCTAGTTGAGAATTGGAAATAATTGGGATTCCTTGCGTTGAGATGAGGCAGGGAGGAGAGAGATGTATAGTGATGTTGCAGAGTGACAGGAGCAAATAGCAAATGGAGCAAAACCAGCTCGTGCAATAAATGATTAGAATTTAGCGATACTGTTGAGAAAAATTTCCCATATGATTAAACTGCCTGATTCAAGTATGACTAGAAGATGATTGGCTTCACTTTCTGGTAGGAATCAACTGAAAAGTCCCACTGAAGGACTTTGATTGCCTCAGTTGGGATCATATTTCCAATCCTTGACCAATGAACAGAAGCCAGGGATGGAGTAGCCTTGAATCAACTTCTACTAGAGGTACAAGTTGGAGAGGGAGGAGAAATAGTTCTCCACGTGAAGGGATGCATTCTTTCCAGAAGAAAGGAGAAGCACTGGGCAGAAAAAAAACAAACAACCTTAGTCAAGACGTGAATAACTATGCAACTGGATTCTTACAATAACTTCTTCACTGGTCTTTTGCCCTTCAATTATTCCCATTGTTGCCTGATTAGTAATCTCCCCAAACCCATCAACTTTGTTAGCAAGTTTATAATACAGTGTTTGTTTTTTTTAATCTATAATCACTATGCTGTTCATTAGATCTCCAGGACTTATTTATCTACTGTTTGTAAGTTTGTACCCTTAAACATCATCTCCCCAATTCCCTGCTCTCTAGCCCCCAGTAACCACCATTCTACTCTCTGTTTTTGTGAGTTTGGCTTTGTTAGATTCCATATATAAGTGATATAATACCCTTGGAGAGTGATCTTAATTTTCTTAAGTACTTGAAATAACATTTTATTACTTTACTGTCAACAATTAATATTTAACTTTCACAACGACTATGTTAGGCAGACAGGGCAGATGAGTATCATCCCCAAAAGATAAGGAAACTGAGGCTTAAAATGTTAAAAAGTTTTGTCCAAATTCACAGAGTAATCGGTCAAACCAGTATTGAAATTGACATACTCTTACTACAGGCCCTCCTGATGGAAGACTGTTTCTTCATATGAACTAGAACACCTATCAAAGTGCTGGGATCATTGCAGGTGTTTAATACATATTTATAAAAAGATAAATGAGAATCCCTCTGTGCAAACAAAATGAAACGAATTATCAGCACCGTGAGGCAACATTAACTCTGAAAGCCTAGGCTTTTTGCTCCTCACTTATAATTCTGTCACGCTATTAAACTAATTTCAGTTTTGCGATTTGGAAAATGAGCTTCATAATTCTTCTTGATGTAAATTAGTCAGGGTGTGACTGGACCATGAAGATTCAGGACAGGTTATTGGAATGGTCATGAGTTATAGACATATGGATGAGAGTTGAGGATGATATTAAGCAGGAAGTTTAGGATTATAACTAAGGTTTTCTAGGTCATAGAGTTATAATGGAGGTCAGGACTTTGGATAGATCCCTGACCTGTAGCAATTGTAACTGTGAGAAAACTCTCTTCCAGGTTAGCATCTTTTATTTAGATTTAGGCTTTCCTGGGTGACCTCTCCCCCAGTTAAATTCTCTGGCTTGGACATTGAAGGTTTCTGAGTTTGGAGAAAGATTTTTATTAATGAGATGCTCAGTTGCAAACATCAGAAATCAACTCTGGCTAATTTAGGTAAAAATTTATTAGAAGTAATGTTCATTAGAAGTATTTTAGAAGAATCAGTGACAAGTCTGGAGAACCATACTCAGAAAATAGGGAGGAGCCAGATGAAGCTAGGCAACTGAGAACGCAGCCATTAGCACTGCTGCTAATGAACAGTTGCTGCCCCGATGCTGCTGTGCTCTTAACTCCACTGTTGCAGTGACAGAATATCTACCATCTTCAGAGCTTTGCATCACTTTCTCAAGATCCTAAACCTGGGCTGAAGCTCTGATTGTTCAGGCTTAGGTCATGTGTCTCTGCCCTGCTTCCTAGGAGCGCAGAGGTCAGATATGAGCTCTCTCTTTGGCTTCTGTAATGGGAAGTGTTCCAAATAGAAAATGTGGGGAACTATTTATTTTATTTTATTTTTATTTTGTTTTATCTTATTTTATTTTAATAAATCTTTTCTCTGAATTTCAGGATTCCCACTCTTGGAAGAGTTAGGTGGGCTTTTGGACTGGCCTTGGCTTTTGTTTCTATATCTCTTCCCAGCCACCCACTCACCAGGCCATAAAAGTTGTAGCTAAAGTTCACTGAGTTTGGCAAATGCCCAATGATCACAACTTGATTTTAGTGCTCTGCTTACCTTTCCAGGTTTCTGATTTGACTTAGATTGATAATTCTTAGTATTTCTTAACTTTTCTGCCAGCTCATCAATATATATTTTAAAGATTTAAAAGTATTGTATCTACTATTTTTCTTTATTTCCAGTATGCCTATCTAGCCTATCTATAATCATACATACAGAAATAGGAGTTAGGACTAGTTCTTTGAAATTACTGCATTAAAAAGAATAAAAAGTATGCATATGGATATAGTAAAGAAAGTGATTCTTGGAGGTGAGAGAAGGAGGAGGGAATACAGTTAAATAAACATGCTCAGATGATAAATCAGCTGGGCCAGAGGGCTGTTAATCAACGCTCAGCAGACAGAGGCAAATATAAACATCATGACATACTTTATTTCGATTGTTTATTGTGAGCCTGGTGTTTCTTCAGTTTAAGCACTTCCTTAACGAATAATGTCCCAAGAACACACAGACTGGTGGAACAAAAGAGCCATGCTGCCAAATCTGAATAGAACAACCAGGTCAAACCAATAGTATATGTTGGAGCTTAGCACTAGCATCAGCTTCTGGCTGAATTCTGAGCATGTATTTGGGCTTCACAGCTCAAGAAAAGCCCCGCAGATAGATCTGCACGATGAGAGCCTTGCTGAAGTCAAGATGGGGGTCCTGAAGTTCACTTTCTTTAATGACAACTAGAAGGTCAGTGGGAAGAAAACATTTCTATTCTTTAGGTGGTAGTATTAAATATGGTTGCTTCTCACAAAGTTAAACAATGTCTAGCTGGTGGAGTGTATTGATGGGAGAAAACTTTATTCGGCCTGTTAGTCAAATTGCTCTGAGCCTGCCAGAATGATTTCAGAGGAGCCCTCGGCTTGCCTCCCATCCCAGTAATTCTCCTGGTGGATGTGTCAGTGTAGGCGTGCTGCCTTATGTAAGCCTGAATCAGCCACACAAACGCCCCATGCCTTTGTTTCTCTTGTGCTAAAGCTTGTTATAGGCTATTAAAAATATTCCTAAAACTTTTAGGTAGCGTGTGTACTACATTGATGGTAATTGACACAGTGCGTTGATTCCGATGTAGGATTGATTTTTCATAGTTCTGCCATTTAAACTATATGATCAGCTTGAGCAGTACGGAAAATATTGTATTAAATGGCACTGTTGCAACTGCCCCAAGGTCAAATAATACCTTTTCCCTTGTAGTATGGGCAATAATGTTTCCTTTAACCAGCAATAAGGGAACTGGGTATTTCATATAAATGACTTTTTTCAGGTAATTGAAGGTTACCCCTCAAAGAACTTTAACTTTTTAAAATTTTAATTTGTTTGAATGGAAAGCACTAAAAAGTGCATTGTCCACCTCCTGAATTTAGAAAGAAAAGCACAGAAAAGTATGGAGACTAATCAAATCCATGTTTCCATCACACAGATCTCCCTTCCTTATAAATAGAGGATATTGAGTGTAATTTAAAATGACCCTGTGTTATTATTATAAACATTATTATTACACCGTGCTCTGTGAGGAAATATTACTCCCGTTTGTGGAGTACGTGGATAGTTAAAAATTTCATTGAAGTGCTTCTATAAAATATGAAAAACATAAAGAAAAACCAAAAATGACTATAAGCTCACTAGGCAGAGGTAATCATTGTTAACATTTTGGCATTATTACTATTTCTTAATAAAGTTAACATGTTACTATCTCTACAGTTTTCTAAACCTTTTCTAACTTTTTAATATATTATGAATGTTTTATCATAGCCTTAAATATTCTTGATGATTTACTTTCTAATGGCTACATGATATCCCATTGTATGGTGGCACCATTATTTTCTTAACCAGCCTTCCACAGGAGATCATTTATACTTCTCCAATGTTTAGCTATTGTAAGCAATGCTTCAGTATGCACCTTTGTACATAAATCTTGGTGGACATCTTAATTAACATATTCAACAAGAGTTTATGGAACATTTACAACGTTTGGGCAATATTCTAGGTGTTTGGGATACAAAAGTGAGTAAAACTAGTCCTTGTAGAACTTATATTCTAGTAGGTGGAGAGTGACAATAAACATAAATAAATAAATTGTATAGTATTAGAAAGTGATAAGTGCTATGAAGTTTAACAGTATTTCCTTAGGATAAATTCCTGGAAGACTCCTGACACATATTTTAAAGTGTCTTCCAGAAAGGCTGTACTGATTCGTGTTTCTACCAAAAATGTTTGAATGTCTCTTTTCCTGCCCTTGAAAACAGGTGTTTCTAAAGAAAAAAAATACTGTTTTGTTAAATGAAATTTATCTGATGGTTAAATTTGCATTTTCCAGATGCTAGTGATTTTTGAAGACATTTTAATATGTTTATTGATTATGTGCGTAATCTTTTGTAAAACACTTTTTCATGTCTTTTGAATAGTGAAGGGTTTGGGTGGCTCTTAGTTTTCTAGAGCTGCTGTAACAAAGTACCATTAACTAGGTGTCTTAGAACAGCAGAGATTTATTTTCTCACAGTTCTAGAGGCTAGAAGTCCAATATCAAGGTGTTGGCAGGGCTGTACTCTGTCTGAAGCGTATAGGGGGATCATTCCTTGCTTCTTCTACCTTCTGGTGATTTCTTGGCAATCTCCAGTGTTCCTTGGCTTTTGGATGCATCACTCCAATTCTCCACTGTCACATGATGTTCTCTTTGTGTGCATGCCTCTTTCTCTTTGTCCAAATTTTCCATTTTTACAAGGACACAGTCATATTGGATTAGGGCCCACCTTAATGCCATCCTATTGGCTTTATTTTAATTTGAACATCTGTAAAAGTCCGTTTCCTAATAAGGTCGTGCTCACAAGTACTGAGGAGTTAGGACTTCAGCATATTTTGGGGGGACACAGTCCAACCAATAACAGTGCCTAAAAATCCCACTTTTTCTTCCTTTTTCTTCCAGGCCTTAGAACAATCAATGACAAGTGGGAAGTAGGATTTATTTTCCTAATTTCTGTATGCACTCTATGATTCCCTGAGACTAAAGTGGGGCTTCTGACTTTGTCCTCCAATCTTGGTAAATGCAAGTTCCAGCCCATCTGCTTAGATAGGTCTGAGCTTACGATGCAGGCTTAGAATTTATCTACTCAAACTCATGGGCATAGCCAAGGAAGATGGTTGGACTGCTTCACACACCCATTCTCGGGGTGCGGTGGGGAGAGAGAAAAAGGCTGACAGAAGCAGACTCTGTTCTGCCCAGATGGACTTTCTGTGAGGGACAGAAAGAAGAGGACTGCCCACAGTGCCCCCCAGGAAATAAAGATGTTAGCAAGAATAACTGCTACATCTGAATGTAGATGTTGAAGAAAAGCAACTCGACAGCCTGGTTCTTGCTTCTGAGACTTTGACACACCTCTTACTCTCTTGGCAACGAAAGAATAAAGAAGTAGAGGGAGAAAGATGGAATTGTTTTCCCTGACATCTCTCTCCTCTCCCTGTGTAGAGTAAGAGTTACAGTAGAAGTTCCCTCTTCTATGGAAATGTAAAGAGAAGGGATAAGACTAGTTTTTATAGCTCTTCTGTTCCCTACTTGCAGTTCTTTTGCTTTCTGTTCTACTGTCAGGCTATTTGCCATCACTTATTTCTGACAATGTCTGCTTCCAGAAATCTATTTTTCATTCTCCTCTGCAGAAGCCAAGTAATCAAACTCGATAATGTTACTATTGGTAATGCTTAAAGGCAGTGCTATGACTTAGTGTAAAAGTTTTGCAGAACTCTTTTTCAATAACTGCATTTTTGTCTGCTTTTGAGTTTGTGACTGGCTTTAGGATGGGGTGAGATTGCTGGGGAGAGCCCACCACAAAGTAAGGTAGAATTTTTTTCATATACAATGAATATTATATAGCAATAACCTTAACTAATGAAACAACATGTAAACAGAAGACCATTTTCCCCGGAACCAAAGGGCAGCAACTATACAAAAACAAAAACAAAACACAAAACAAGTTATGAAGAAAACCTTTAAAATAAGTGCTATCCAAACTGTAAACTTTGAAATGACCCCAGGATATTCGAGTTGGAAGAAGTCATAGGGAAATATGTTTTCACTTGGCAAATGATGATGACAAGAACTACTGACATTACTGGACAGAAGGACCAAATTCCCAGTTGAATAATCCCAGCCAGGACTAAGGCTGTGAGGTCGTTTCTGAGAAACTCCCAGTCCACAGTCATCTCTTAGTGCTTCTCCTGCAAATGTTAATGTTGGTGACCTTTGAGGTAAGAATGGTAAAAATGAGCTTGTTATTCAAATTCCCTGTGACTCATTTTTTTGTTTTTTGTAAAAGGACTAATATTACAGTAGTAATGATGTAACTAATATATACTGGAAACATTGCTCTTCTATCATTTTTTATATGCTCATGGGTTTGAATATTAATAAGGTAGTAAGTACTGAGGTGATTTTATCACCTCTTTGGTTCTGCCTTTATTTGTCTTGTTTCCACAGGAATGAGATTTCAAAATAAGCAGCTAATGAACCAAGTTCTCCAAGTTCTCCTTTTTTGGAAGGAAGCCCTCTAAGGACTTGAACTTCAGGAGAATATTGTACCTGCCTGGGCAGGAGCACGACAGCATTTTACATCTCTACTCTGTATAATCCTAGAATTGGAGAGGTTCATTTAGAAGTCTAACTCTGAAATGAGAATAGAACTGAAAAGAGACCAACTCATGTTCTCAGGAATTCTTTCAGCCCCATGACAGCAGTCCTTCAGTAATTCTTTTTTTGCCTGATATTTTACTTTCAGTAGTCAAGAAACAACATCAGAATCAACAACCAAACAGGCAGCTTGTAACAAGAGAGAGCCATCACTTTTGTTAAACAGGAACCTGATTTGAGCAAAATATTGAGAAAGACTTTGGAGGAAGGATATGCCATTCATTTTGACTATCCATTCACTTGCTAAGCAGTGCAGATTCTATCTCCTTTACCTCTCCCAAAAGATCTGTTTCCTTTTCCTCCTGCTCCTGCTTTAGTTTAAGTGGCCTTAATCTCGTCTCACCTGGGTTCCAACTAAAATCTCCAACCGATCTTCTTGACTTCAGTCTGGTCGCCTTCATTCCATCATAGACTCAACCCCATTACTTATCTTCTAAAATATAAATCTGATTACATCATCTTCTCTTAAAAAGACTTCAGTTACTTTTTTTCCCCCCTTTTAAAGTCCAAATCCTAGCCAAGTACCCAAGCTTCCCATGACCTGGCTCCCACCAATACATCAAGCTTCATCTATCTGGCATATGGCAAACATTCAATACATTTTATGTAATGGATAATTCTGATCACTACTCAGGGAGGTCTGAATGCCCAGGGTTAGTCCCGGGCCCTTGATATTAAAGCTGTAATCCACAGTAGCTACTTCCAGATGACAGTGACATGCTTTGTGGAGAGGAGCTCACAGCTTTTTGTTCTCAGGATCCCTTTACACACTTAAACATTATTGAGGACCCCCAAGAGCTTTTCCTTTTGTGGGTTATATCTATTTATATTTACTCTATTAGAAATTAACTGAAATTTATTAATGATGATACTAAGTCCAATGCATTTTAACATAAATAGCATGTTTTTATGAAAAAAATCTATATTTTACAAAAGTAAAAAAATTAGTGAAAAAAAGCAAAATTGTGTTTATATTTTTACAAACCTTTTAAATCCCTGATTAATAAATAGATGGCAGATATATTCTCTTATCTGTTTCTGTATTCAGTCTGTTGTGATAAATGGTTTCATTTGATGTATAGGAAGAAAAGCCTCATATGGATATGTAGTTAGAAAAAGGAAGAGTATTTTAATAACCTTTTTACATAATTGTGGGCATTCTTCTTTGATATTTTACCAAAACTGGACAAGTGGTAGTTTCTTTAAAGTTAGTTGCAATGTGGAATCTGAAGCCATATCAATACATTTTCATACTGTTACATTAAAATCCACCTTTCTATTTTGAAGTTTGAATGGATCTGTTATACATGCATGATTTTATAATATTATGCATTGATCATTTTGAAAATATCAGTTCATGACTTATGCAGTTCTTCTAAATATTCACCCATTTAAAAATGCAGTATCCCAAAATTACATTCACTTATATCATCACCAGTCTCATTAGGAAAGCCTTGAAGTATTGGGAATTTTTCAAGTTGGAAATTTTTCATTGGCAATGAATGCGTTCCTTGAAGCGACAGATTCACTTTGTTCATTTTTGTGAAAATGTCTGCCAAATGCCTAAGTCTGAACAACTATAGTTTATCTGTCATTCTTTCAACTAAAAAATGATGTTTCCTTTAAATCTCTGGCTAGTTCAGCTCACAACTCAAACAAACACACAAGTCATTTTCTTCAAGCAAAAATGTTAATTCACTATGCAGTGGAAGTGCTGTACATATATTTCTCATTTCGTCACATAGCATATTAAAATAACCCATATCCAAGGATTAAGTTGATAAAATTAATAATCTATGTTGCTTCTTTAAGGAGATTCCTAAGTCTAATGGACATGTTTTCCTATTATGAGTGCTTGGAGGTGAAGAATACAATAACTCCCTGTAGAGTTTGCTGCCTCTGCCTTGATTTGTGCTAAGTCACCCAGCAGTTTACCTGCCATTACTATTGCACCAGTATTGTAAATGTTAACATAGTGGAAAAGGGACTTATGTCTTAGTACTACTATGAAAATAGTTTTGACCTTGGTTGCCCCTGGCAGGGCTTGGGGACCTCCATGTGTTGGTAGACCCCACAGAGAATGCTCCTGTCTTAGAGTACCAGCCATTGAGTACCTCTCCCTCCCAAGAAAGGGCTTTTTTGAATCTCAAGAGATACAATGATTTGAGAATTTGATTTAACTTTTGTAACTCTAACACTAAAAAGAGTTTTTGATAATTATCTGTGGGAGTTAAAAAAATCAAATTATGCAACAATGAATATTTAAAAGAAAAAGTGTAGCAATAATAGTATAATTTATTGAGTGCTTTTTATGCTCCAGACACTGTCATCAAACTTTACATATACTTCACTTAATACACACAACAACCTTAATAGCTAGGTACTATTTTTAAAATTAATTAATTAATTAATTTTATTTTTGGCTGCGTTGGGTCTTCGTTGCTGCGCGCAGGCTCTCTCTAGTTGCGGCGAGCGGGGGCTACTCTTTGTTGAGATGCGCAGTCTTCTCATCGCGGCGGCTTCTCTTGTTGCGGAGCATGGGCTCTAGGCACGCGGGCTTCAGTAGTTGTGGCACGTGGGCTCAGTAGTTGTGGCTCATGGGCTCTAGAGCACAGGTTCTGTAGTTGTGGTGCATGGGCTTAGTTGCTCCGTGGCATGTGGGATCTTCCCATCCCAGAGCAGGGCTCGAACCCATGTCCCCTGCATTGGTAGGTGGATTCTTAACCACCGCACCACCAGGGAAGTCCTGCTAGGTACTATTTTTGTTGCCATCTCCAATAAGGAATTGAAGTAGTAATGGGGTTAAATAATTTGCCCAAGGTTCACATAGTAAGTGGCAAAGCTGTGTGTCAAGCTCAGTTCTTTCTAACTCAAAGATCACACTATTAATCATTACTAAAGTTACTAATAAACTATTTTCTATCCTAATTACCTAAATGAAAGTTTGATGTACTTCCAGGCATATATTTTGGTTTATCATGGACTTTTCTAACTATCGTTATTCAGTGTTACCTCTTCCAGGAAGTCTAGCCCACTTGACCTGATTTAAATTTCTCATTTGGGGGCTTTTATAGTTTCAATTATTGCATATATTGCTGTTTTCCATTATTACTGATATTTTCCCTCCTTATTTTACATACTGTGACTCCTTTAGGAAAAGCATAACATCTTATTCAGTGTTTATAGTATTTATCCCAAACTAAGCACTGCAGCAATAGTGTCCCACCCACAAACATTCTGTGAGCTTCAACTCAACTGTGTGGTATACTGCATACTGCCACAGTCCCTCTACAGTTCCCATCTTTGAGTGGTAGAGCATATTTTACTCCCCCTTGGATCTGGTCTGACCTTATACTTGCTTTGGGCAAAAAGAGTGCAATGGAAGTGATCTTGTGCAAATTCCAAGCCTGGGCTTCCAGAAGCTTTGCATGCTTCTGCTCATTGTGGTGGAAACCCGCCCGGCCACCAACTGAGTAATAAGACCCACCTAACCTGCTGGCGGATGAGAGGCCATGTGGAACAGAGATGAATCATCCTAGCTAAGCCATCCCCAAGCAGCCAGAGCCCAGCCAACCAAGCAGCTGACTCTAGATGTATGAGTGATCAGCCCAGATCAGCTATATCGGGCCCAGATTATCAGAGCTACCCTGATGAAGGCAGCTCAAAGTGCCAACCCACAAACTGTGAGCTAAATAAAAGTTGTTGTGTAAATCACTGTATTAGTCAGGGTTCTTCAGAGAAACAGAACCTGTTGGGTGTATATATTTATATATGTGTGTATATTTATATATATGTGTGTGTTTATATATGTATAAAAATATTTGTGTATATTTATATGTGCATACAGGTAATATGTATATAAGACATATATGACATGTGTAAGGTATTTATTTATTTTGAGGAATTGACTCATGTGAGGCTGAGGCTGGAAAATTTGAAAGCTGCAGAGCAAGCTGGCAGGCTGGAGACCCAGGGAAGAGGTGATTCTGTCACTCTAGTCCAAAGTGAATTCTGGAGGCAGAATTCCCTCTTTCCCAGATCTCAGTCTTTTTTCTCTTAAGGTCTTCAGCTGATTGAATGATGCCCACACACTTTATCTGCTTTATTCAGTGTCTGCTGATTTAATGTTAATTTCATCTAAAAAATACCTTCACAGCAACAGCTAGGCTAGTGTTTGACCTAATATCTGGGTCCATGGCCTAGCCAAGTTGACACATAAAATTAACCATCATAAGCACCAAGTTTGGGATAGTTTGTTATGGAAAGAAAATTACATGATCAATTTTGTGACCATCATTTCTGCTGACCTCTCAACTCTGCAGGCTCAGCAGTCTTAAGAATTATTTGGCAAAGAGTTGCAAAGTTTACTAATTCCAAAAGGCAAAATCAATTTTTTTCTCTATTAAATGTAAAGTTTTTAAATATACATTAATATAGCCAATAGTTAAAAATGTTGTCAAGAGTCTTCTATAAACAAATTTCCTCTCTTTGTGACTATAGTCGGATGGCAGTTATGTTTAAGCGTGAATCAAGGCAAATCGTTGATTTTCTGAAAGCAGGTTTTGGTTGTCGTGTAGAAAATTCTTTAGGTGTTCTTCTGTTGCTCATCTAGTAAATATTAATTGACCTCCTTACCTATTACATGCCAGGCCCTGTGCTGGACATTCCCTCTCAACATTAATCTCTACTCTCTGGGTATAAAACTAAACTAGAGCATATATTTCCCCATAGGAGTTCAGTCTCTTATAGCAATTTGCTGTTTTTTATGTTCTGTCTCTATTTTGTGCGTTTAAGTACTTTTAGTAGAGTAATATGTATTGGCTGTTCTCTTGGAAGAAATTACTCTTTTTTTCCCTCACTCCAAAAAACAGTGTGGTATTGAGTTGGTCCAGCGCAGTCCTTCTTGCCAGATCTTTGTTTCTTCATTTTGTTCACAGATCTCTTGAGGCAAGGATTACAAGCAGTGCATTGTTTGTGTTTCTGCCTTTTGGCAGCAAAGAAGAGTTTAAAAACACTCCAATATGGGTATTTCCCATGCCCTGAAATAAAAGAACAGCTAGATGAAAGTGCTACTCACTTAAGATCTACAAAACTTTCCAACTACGGCTAAATCTTGGCTTTTGACTCTTCTTCAGTTCTGAAACTGGGAAATCAGCCTTCCTCCTTGTAAATTTATCATTTAACTGTAAAGATTCTAAATGCATTCTACTATCTTTGAGGATAAACTTTATATTAGAGAATAGATATAATTTACAGGAGCCTTAATGTATGGTTACACTGGCTAAACACTAAGCAAACATTATCTAATTTAACCTTATGACAGTCATGTTAAGTTAGGCATTAGATTAAGGAAACTGAGGCAAAGAGATTTACTTAATAAAGTATTTTGTCTAATGATACTAAGCTAGTAAATGGAAGACTGGGCATGAACACTGGTGTCTATGTGACACCAGAGCCCATGGTCTTGATCCCTACAATAGAGAGGCTGACAAGGTTAATAGACTAGTACACCATTTACATGGTGATGCAGTTCTAGCTCAGTGACTGAGTGCAGGTCCCAGACCAAGACTGCCTCGGATCAATTCTTTGCTTCTTTACTCATTAGCTGTTATTTAATTGTTCTGTGTCTCAGTTTCTTCCTCTTGAAAATGATGATAATAATATTGCCTGCTCCCAGGGCTATTACAGGGATTAAATGAGTTAATACATATAAAGTGCTAAGAATACCACTTGGCACATATAATGCTCGCTAAATGTTACCTATTCTTATACAAATGTATGAAGGTTTTGCATCAGGCTGTCAAGTTTTGTGTTTCCTGTGCAGCTAAGTCAATAATCTTACATTTAGTTGCTAACAACTTTTAGATTAAAGTTGTTTCTACATGACACCAAAGGACAAAAAAAGTCGATTTGGAAACAAGTCAAGCCAATTGCCAATTCAATGAAAATATTAGTTAGACTCATTATTTGGTGTCCTGAGGAACAAAAACAGCAACTCTTTTTGTAACAGAGCTTTTTAAAATCTTTCCGTTGGTTACATGATTTTTATGTCGAAGGCAAACTTCAATTTATTAGAAGAAAAAGAAAGGAACACTTGTGGAGAAGTTGAGACTTTTTCAGTGTGGTTCCATACCATGCCCTCTCCAACATGGAGTGGTCAGTCAAAGATGGCCTTTTCCCAGGAGTGTCCAAGGGTACGTGGGTGTCTCAGGCACACCATCCATTGTTCCAGAATTCAGTTTTTCTTGTTGTAATTAGTGAATTACAGTTCCTTATTTAACTGCTCCCTGAGAAGGTCTCAGAGCACTACTGTGTAGTGGCTCCTTGTGAGTGTTTTGGTATATAGAATAGAAATGCAGCGGGCTTCCCTGGTGGCGTGGTTGAGAGTCCGCCTGCCAATGCAGGGTACACGGGTTCGTGCCTCGGTACGGACATGCCACATGCCACATGCCACGGAGCGGCTGGGGCCGTGGGCCATGGCCGCTGAGCCTGTGCGTCCGGAGCCTGTGCTCCGCAATGGGAGAGGCCACAACAGTGAGAGGCCCACGTACCGCAAAAAAAAAAAAAAAAAATGCAGCACCAGTCAGGACTTTCAAATCTTTTTTATAATGTTCCACATAATTACAAATGTTCCACA
This sequence comes from Neophocaena asiaeorientalis asiaeorientalis, assembly GCF_003031525.2. NCBI lineage: Eukaryota > Metazoa > Chordata > Mammalia > Artiodactyla > Phocoenidae > Neophocaena > Neophocaena asiaeorientalis. Next base: position 6,006,469 of record NW_020174712.1, on the reverse strand, counting down.
TTACTGAGTGTACATACTTTCAAAACGTTGTTACAATTTTAATAAATGCTCTTAATATTCTAGAAAATTGGGAAAATACAGAAAAGCAAAAAGAATAAAATAAAAATCATGTGTAATCCCACCATACTATATCAGTGCAGTTGTCTCCAGTAAAATGTTGTTGTTTTATACTGTTTGCATGACCTAGTGATGTCTGAAGATGTAGGATAAAATGAAATTGTGATTATTCATGTCAGCTCCAAGAATGGTGTTATTTGATACTTGATACAACTTATTTTATCCTAGCTTTAAAAAACATTTCAATTTGAGCTGAAATAAAGCTAGAATTTATTAACCTGGAAGAATACCTCTGAGAGTTGTAAGTCAACAAGGCTGTATTATCAAACAACTTAATAATAATGTGAAGATTATACAATTATGCATACAAAATCATGATTGTGTTACTTGTTGTCAGGCAGTTTCCTGTTTGGGGTGGGACTGCTAGAGTTGGTGATTTCTGAGGACTGACAATCCTGTGAAAAAGCAGAGGCATGAAGCTCAAGGATGGATCTAGGAGTTTAGGTGCCCCTGGGGGACTATCTCATAGCCCTTGGGGAAATGTCTAACCACCTCTGTGGTGTAACCCATGCTTTTACACAAAAGATAAGATGTGCTTCCCACTAATGGATGGAAATGTCAGAATTGGATGTCCAAGTGGAAACATCAGTGAAGTCACAGTTATCATCTGAAGCTGCATCTGCCCTGGCGCCTGAGTAATTCTCAGTAAACTCTTCTCTTGGGCTAAACAAATAAGCATAATGGTGTTTAAGGTTAGCTTTCTGAAAAAGAATTCACTTCATGTCTTTTTCCCACAGGCTAACACTATCCTGGGACTCCTTGGAGGAGCTTAACAAACTAAGATTTAGAACAGGCAAGATGGTATCAAACCTTCCCCTTTGGGGAAGGCTGTGATGAAGCTGGTTATGCCAGCTGGCAGGTACAGCTCTTGTCAGCCTTCCCAGCACGAGCCAAGCCCTTTATTAACCACAATCATAACAGTCCAGCCCATCCATTATGTTTCTAGGATGTCTTGGGAGTTCAGGGCCACTGTGCTCTTTGCAGCCTGCTTCATGTCCGTGATTTGGGATGTCTGAGATACTCTCATAGGCAAATAAATTACAGTGTCAAGTTAATGGCCTGTACCTGAGGAGAATGAGCTGGAAGGTCAATGAAACAGGTGTGAGCTATCATTGGATTCAGTGGGTTATGCTTCCTTACACAGTGTCTTGACATTGGAACATAAATTTCTGAATACTGGTTGTGATAAAAGACAACTTACAGCTTTTTGTTTGTTGAAGGAAAGGAAAAGTAGACCATGAACACATTTTCTCTGCTGGTGCCTCTAATTCTTCCAATCATCCTGACACATGGTAGGAAGAAGGTAGAGACAGTCAACAAAGGAGAGCATGGTCTTCTGTCCTTGTTGACTATTTTGTTGTGTGTCTTTAGCCTGCTTTTCTATTCACTGAATGAACTACAGAGTCTTAGGAGCCATTTGGTAGCAAGTTCAAAGCAAATATTAACTCTGTGAGGCACCTAAGATAATACCTGGTTTAAAACTCAGTCGACCAAAAAAGAGGCAGGTTCTGACTTGCCTGTGACCTCAGAAGCAATTGATGACCAGGCTGAAGAACTGGGTCTACTGACCTCCAGCCACTGGGTTTTCCATCATGTCATCCCATTTTTTTGAGATTCTGAACAGGAGTGGATTTATTTTTCAGTTCAGTTATTCTGTTCTTCAGCTCTGTGACTCCTATTTGGTACTTACATTTTCTCTTTGTTGAAGTTCTCACTGTGTTTATCCATTGTTCTCCCAAATTCAGTGAATATCTTAATGACCATTACTTTGAATGCCCTATTGGATAGATTATTTATCTGCATTTCATTAAGGATTTTCCCTGAGGTTTTATCTTGTTCTTTCATTTGGAACATAGTCCTTTGTTTCTTCATTTTGCTTGACTCTGTGTTAGTTTCCATGCATTAGATAGAACAGCCACCTCTCCCAGTCTTGAAGGAGTGGCCTCACGTAGGAGATAAATCTTATGGTTCATCCCTGCCCTAGCTCTTCGTTGTCCTTCAAACCTTTGTGATTGTCCAAACAGTCTGTCTTATTTGTAATGGCTCCTAGGAATTGAGGGTGTACCAAGACCTGTCAGTGTTCCAAAGGAGAGGCTTTCAGTCAGCACCTAGATTCAGATTGCTTGGAAACTAGACCCTCAGGTAACAGCTTTTAAAGTACACATATACATTTGGTCCAGTGGGAACACAAGCATAAGCCCCACTGGCTACTGCAGCCAGGCAATCTGGAGGTGTCCTCTGGGTGGCCATTAGAAAAACCAGACTAGTGTATAAGCTCCTGGCTGGGAGATAGGGGTGAGCTTAGTGAGGCCAAGGGAGAGCACAAAGATGGTGTCCACGGGCCCCCATTCCCTGAGAGCACCTCTGTGGGCCTCTAGATGGGGGCCAAACCAAACCTGAAGCCTGCCACTCAGGCCGAAACTCCACGACAAGTAAATAGGCCTCTCTCACAGAAAGACTGGGAGTACGTTTCAGTCTGCTGTCTGTGCAGTGCTCTGGGTAGTAGCGTGCCAAGAACTGTCTCTCCAGTTTACAAATCTGTGGGACCCAAGAACACAAGCCTCCCTGGCCTCCAGAGCCAGGTGATCAAAGGGTATCTGCTGGGCAGCAGCCACAAAAATGGGGCACCAGACCCCTGGGTACCAGAGGCAAGTAAAAGCTCCCTGGAGTGTGGCAGAGGGAGAGCATGGAGATGGTACCCATTGGCTGAAATAAGTCAGGGGAGTATAGATGCACCCACCAGCTGGAATGAAGCAAAGAGGGAGCAAATCAATGGCACCTGAAGGAAAAACAAAAGAAGAAAAAGAAAGATGGTGCCTCTCGGGCAGCAGGCCTCTAGACGTGTGCTCAATTAGATGCCTGCCCCTCAGGTTGATGCTTTAAGATTAGCACATGGGTCTCATTCATGTAACGTCTGGACACCTCTGGATGGGCTGCTTCTGTGCTGAGCCCTGGGTGGGTGAGTTTCAGCCCTCAAGCCCTTTAAGAGCCATTTCTCAGATTGTTTTAGCCCTGTGGGTCTCGTGGACACGAGCCCTGTTGGTTTTCAAAGCTAGAAGTTTTGGGGGCTCACCTTTCAGGTGCAGGTCCTAGAAGTTGGGCTGCCTGATGTGGGGTTTAAACCTTTACTGCTTAGGGAGAAGCTCCAGGTTTTGAGTTCCCCCCGACCACGGGTCACTGCACTAGGTGGTGGGGCTTGTGGTGAGATTGTGTCCCAGCCTTTCCTACCTGCTTCGATGTGGGCCTTTTCTCATTTGCCAGATGTGTAGGGGCTGCTCAGACAGTTTTTAGGTGTTTTTTCAGAGAACAACTTTCAGAGGAAGTTGTTCCATATGAAGCTGCAGATTCAGTGCGTCTATGGGAGGAGGTGAGTCCAGGATCCTCCTACGTTGCCGTCTTGAACTGGAACCTGCAAGGTCATAGGAACGGATTTATAACAAGCACACATTTTATATTCATCCTCACATTCAATTCATATGCCTTGAAACCTAGAAGAAATCCACTGTTAAGAATTTTTCTCGTAAGGTAATCAAGGGAATTAGATAGCTTTGAAAGTTCAGAGGTTATGAAAGTATTTATGTAGATATCTTATTAGAAGAATCATTTCATGACGAGCTAAAGGAATCTAGGATATTTTGGTGTCTGTCTCTAACATTTCAAGATTGATTTTATAGGATTATATTTTATCACTTTTGGAACCATTTTCGGAGGGAGAAGCTTAGAGGTGGGGAGGGTAAATTTCATCCCTGTTTTGCTCTATTTTAATTACTCTTGCCATAGCACAGAAGCTTGTATTCATGGGCATTCACGTGTACATCTTTGTGGAGACCAAGTTTTTGTATTTCCTTGACAATTTATTAGATAGAGCAATAAAAACAACAATGGTTTTCTGAAGGGTTTCCTAACTCAACCCTTTTGTTTCATACAGAGCAATGCTTTGCCATTAGGGAGGTCTGTGGAACACTGGGATCCTTAATTTGCCTCATTAAAACACACACACACACACACACACACACACACACACACACACACTTTATTCCTCACGTATATTGGAGAATAGTATCCTCAGAATAACCTTTATAGTGAAGCCAACTTCCTGAGCTCTGCTAATGCTGGCAGGTCACATCTGGATAGAGACAAAACCAGTGATGAGATGTCTCCCCCTCAATTCATGCGATGAACTGATTCATTGGTGGGGAAGGGTGGTGGCAGCAAGAGTGGGGTAGAAGGACGTATGTTTCAAATGTCAACAAGAAAAGAAGAGAGAGAAGTAAAAGGAAAGAAAAACAGCTACTAATCTTCTGAGTAGTTTTCTTTCTGGGAAAAAAGTTAACAGCTATGTAAGTTTTATGGTTCTGTCTGCACACTCAGAGTCCCGCTGTTCCGGGTGTTTGCGTAGGTTTGCACACCCATGGTTCACTTGAGCTATGTGATTTTGTCATTCACAGCAAGCATTGGAAAGAGTCTGGCCCTCCTGGTGAAATTGTCTTGGTATTTAGATTCATCAGGTATATAGACAATAATTTTTGAAAAGGATGCCTATTTAATGTGTTGATTGGGGAATTGAAAGGCTGAGCTGTGTAAGAAAGAGTCAAATGCAGAATTATGGGAGGTGCTGAGTGTCAGCAGTCTCCTGGTAGGTACTTTTCATTCATTTCTCTATAGCATGTGGTGTATTTGTTTTCACTTTGTTGGAGAGTTTGGTGCAAAATGTGGAAAGCAGTTATTAGGGCCAGTGACAATCCACATATGTGGAATTTTGAGGACTTTTACAGATTTTATAGATTTGGTGCCGTTCCACAGCAAGCTCTAAAATCATTATTGCAGCCCAGGAGGTTGTAAAAGTGAAAATACAAATATCTGAATTATGGGGCCCAGGAAAGCATGTAAGCAGCAGTTCAGTCATCATGTACATCACCGTCGGTTAACATTCTAGCAATTCAGTTGGGTAAATATTTTTAGCAGCTCTTTGTCATAATAATTCCTTGAAATAGCCAGATAATTTTATTTTCACAGTTGGTGATTATATATGGACCAAGGGTATGTAAGAGGATGAGATCTTTACTTTTGAAATAAAGAAGTTGGTGTATTTTATTAGTTACATTACTTATTAGTTAGTTACATTAGTTTTTTGGTCCTTATTTTGTTCTGTTTTTGAATGTGAGATCTGTTATATATTGATAGTAATGGCTTAAAAATATCAAACTCTGCCATGCATCTATACATTTTTGTTCTAAACATTTTGAGACACTTTTAGTTGGCATATTAAAGTTTATAAATATCATGTCTTTAGTATTAGTTTAAATTTAACGTGATACAATGTTCTCTTAATTTAAAATGTTTTTAAATACTATGTTGCCTGAGATAATGTTGCCAAACCTGCTTTCCTTTGGTGTAAGTTTGATTAGTTAAAATGTACCCAGCCCTTAATTCATTCTATTTCAGCTTTCCATATGTTTCTTATAAACAGCATCTTGTTGGGCTGTGCTGTTGTTGGATTTTATTTTAATTCAACTTAAGATGCTGCAAACATAGATAGATGAATTTAGGCCTTTAATATCCAACACCAGTTTATTTTAAGGTGTTTGAACTCATGATCATCTATTGTGTTTCCTCTGTCATGCCTTGTACATAAGGACAGGGAGCAGTGCTAAGAGATGTAGGAATAGAGCTGGGACATCCCTAAGCTCCACTTAGAGCCTTCATGGTGATTAACAAGAGGCCAGGTTCTCCTTTGTTTTGTTTGCAGGATTAGCACACACAGTTCACGCTATGTTCACGCTCTTGTACTTTCTTACTCACTTCACACCTTCGCATCTCACATACTCTCACATGTTTTACATTTTCTGGCTCCACAGCATTTAAAACTTAGTATTGAGGGGTGACTGATGCTTCCTATGTAAACTGCTGAGCAGTATTAAGTGACTGCAGGAGAACAAACCCTTGGAGACCCTACATTTGGAGAGAAGTGGAGAGCAGTTTGGGAGCTGATGCCTTGGTGAACGTCAAGCGTGTCTGGGTTTGTCCTCTTGGCAGCAGGAGGGTAGATGCAGTAATGTTCAATGCCTAGAACATGATGAGCAGTTTACATTTTCTTCCTCACTTATATACCCAGGAAGTAGTGCTTTATCATTACCACCTATTCCATGGACTGAAATGTTTTATTTCTGTATAATAAACCAAACACTGTACATATTGGGTTACACATTCAAAAAATAATATTCAGATGTCCCAAGGGGTACCTGTTCACTTCTACTAATAATTGTACCAGCAATAGTAGCTACCATTTGCTGAGTTTCTTCATTGTGCCAACCACAACCATGTACTTAGGGTACATTGTTGCCAGCTCTTATAATCTAGGACAAGTTTTATTTCTTGTTGATAGATGAAGAAACTGAGGCTCATATAGCTAATGGGCATCAGAGCACCCAGTGCTTGGCTCTGAAGTCCTCAATCTTTGTTGTTCAGGGAGGGCCCCATCTGAGTCACTCTCTCTCATGTACCAGGTTAGGACATGGCATGTGTTAGGGAATCTGCCCTACTGGGGAAGGCAGAAACTTATAAAGCTGGAGAGGAGAAAAGGCAGGGGTCTCTCACCTTCCCATTTTTCCCATGGGGAAAACACTAGAGCTGAGGTGCTTTGCTGATGAGTAGCATAGGTTTGCATCCTACTGGGAGCACTCTGCCTTTCTGATAGGGTGAGCCTGATAGCAAACCTGTAATGGAGATAATCAGACTCCTTGAGTGCCGAGCAGTCTGGATGTGGGTGTCAGCTATTTACAAGAGTTGCCTAGGAACATTAACTGCACCTGGAGATTTTGGACCTATGGGATGTTTCTATGGGGAAAGGGGGATGGGGCCACTAGTTCTTGGGAAGCTGAGCTTGGATATAGCCCCTCCTTCTAGGGAGAAGGCAGATAGGAGTGGTCTCAGCAAACTGTTGTCCAGGCAAGTCAGAGTGAGCATCTGGGGCCACTTTGGGACAATGTGCTTAGTGCTCCACACTTTCTACAATATCACAGTTTTCATGTTGTTTGGTAGGTTTTAATTTTTAATATCTCAGTGGGAGAATGTGCATTTTGTGGAAGAAATGACCAACCAGTAGAAAGCCTTTCATTGTAATAAAATCCTTTCCAGCTTTGAGTTAATAGCCTCCAAGAAAGGGCTATTTAGAACAGAACCGGACAAAGTGCTAAATAATATACTGTCCAGCATAATCTACTGCCCTCAAGGGAGAGAACCAAATGACTCAGTATGGGTTTTCCATCTTCAATTTCAATAACCTGACGTCAGGATCCAACCACAGAACATTTGGGCTGCCTCAGTATGCTCCCTGCATCCCAGGTCACTCTTCTCCTGGTCCCCTTTGCTCCTGTGATGTCATCCTCAAGGAGCTTAAAGTGTACACACATGGAAGTCTTTCTAATAGTATTGTGAAGTGAGGGGAATATAGTATTGCTCCGGAGAAACAAAATTGAATTTGGACCACACAGAGATCAGCTATTAACACCAAAGACTGAGTTTTAGTTGTTGTTTTCCCCTAATTTTATTGAAAAATGATTAACATACATCACTGTATAAGTTTAAGGCATAAAGCATGATGGTTTGATTTACATATATTGTGAAATGATGAACACCATAGGTTCAGCTAACATCCATATTCTCATAAAGATGCAATCAAAAGAAAAGGGTTTCCCTGGTGGCGCAGTGGTTGAGAGTCCGCCTGTCGATGCAGGGGACACGGGTTTGTGCCCCGGTCCGGGAAGATCCCACGTGCCGTGGAGCGGCTGGGCCCATGAGCCATGGCCGCTGAGCCTGCGCGTCCAGAGCCTGTGCTTCACAACGGGAGAGGCCACAATGGTGAGAGGCCCGCGTACCAAAAAAAAAAAAAAAAAAAAGAGAAAAAGAAGAAACTTTTCTCTTTGTGGTGAGACTCAGGATTTACTCTCTTAACTTTCGTATAAATCTTAACAGCTTTAATCTTATGGCTAACTATAGTCATCATGTGGTACATTAGACCCCTAGTACTCATTTATCTCATAAATGGGAGTTTGTACCTTCTTGACTCCCTTCCTTCAATTCCCCCACTCCCACTCTGCCTCTGGTAATCACAAATCTGATCTTTGCATCCAGGAGTTTTTTTTTTTTTTTTTTTGAGATTCCACGTATAAGTGACATTGTACTATATTTGTCTTTCTCTGTCTTATTTCACTTAGCATAATGCCTTCAAGGTCCATCCATTGTTGTTGCAAATGATAGGATTTCCTCATTTTCTGTGGCTGAGTGATATATATATATATATATATATATATATACACACATATCTCACAACTTCTCACAACTTTATTCATTCGTTCATTGATGAACACTTGGGTTGTTTCCATATCTTGGCTATTGTAAATAATGCTGCTATGAAAATGGGGGTGCAGATAATTTTCTGAGTTAGTGTTTTTGTTTTCTTTAAATATATTCCCAGAAGTGGAACTGCTGGATTGTATGGTAGTTCTACTTTTAATTTTTTGAGGATACCCCATATTGTTTTTCACAGTGGCTGTACCAATTTACAGTTCCACCAGCAGTGCACAGAGGTTCCCTTTTCTCCACATCCACATCATCATTTGTTATCCCTTGTCTTTTTGATGATGGCCAGTTTAACGGGCATGAGGTGATATCCTGTTGTGGTTTTAATTTGCATTTCCCTAATGACTAGTGATGATGAGCCTCTTTTCATGTGCCCATCATATATTTCTATATCTTTTTTGGAGAAATGTTATTCAGGTCCTTTGCCCATTTTATAATTGGGTTGTTTTTTTGATATTGACTTATATGAGTTCTTTACATGTTTTGGATATTAACCCCTTATCAGACATATGGTTTAAAATACTTTTCTCGTTCTGTGTGTTTTCTTTTCACTTTTTAAATCGGGGTCTTTATGTATACTTATGATATGTCATTTGCATTAATGTGGCTGTTTGTGGGGTGTGGGGGAAGGAATAACAGAATGAGTTTTTTAGTTGAACATTCTAGGTGTTTTCAAGATTTGCTGTACAATGAGTACCTTTATGACCCTCCCCACTTTAATGGAAGGAGTTCATTTCAAGTGCATTGGAACATTCAAAATTAGTCAGGCTGGAAACGGCATCTTTAGTGATTTCCTAGCAGGAAAGAACTTATTCTTAGCTGAGGGGTACATTCCTGTGGGTCAGGAAGTTATGTTCTGAGGTGGAACTTGGGGGAGGAAATATATTAACTTATAGGTACTGGATACAATACCAAACTGATCTCTATTCTAAATGAACAACTAGTTTCATTGTTTTAATTTTTTGGAATAAGTCTGATGCTGATATGAGTAAATTGGAACAGAGAGAGGAAAGGACGGTAAGTTTAATAATTTATATTAAAAATTCATGGGCTTCCCTGGTGGTGCAGTGGTTGAGAGTCTGCCTGCTGATGCAGGGGACACGGGTTCATGCCCCAGTCCGGGAGGATCCCACATGCTGTGGAGCGGCTGGGCCCGTGAGCCATGGCCGCTGAGCCTGCGTGTCCGGAGCCTGTGCTCCACAACGGGAGACGCCACAACAGTGAGAGGCCTGTGTACCACAAAAAAAAAAAAAAAAATTCTTTTCATCTGCTGTTTAAGGAAACTTTTGAATATGTATTTTGGAACATCTGGTAGATTATCAGATACTGGAATTGGAGAGGGGATGTTCAAAAGCTCACACACTTCACCAAGGCTCCAGTGTTCTGGGAGGAAAGGTGCTAAGTGATCTCCATCTGCACCGGAAGTTCCCTGTGCCCCTTACTCAATAATATGAGCAGATATCCTTCGTCCTTTGCCCTTATTAGGGAAGTAGGAAATAAAAATCTGGCTCACTTGTTATGTGAAAGGAAAGATTTTCCAGCTTATTACATCTTTACTGTCTGTGAAGCTCATTCTGATATGTATTCTGATATGTACTTAAACACTGACTTTTTCCTATTAGCTTTTATAAACGGCTAATGATGAATGATGGCTCCAACTGCCCCAGGGTAGACTACTGAGCAAAATTAAAAATTAGTGTTCTGGATGGGTTGAAGATGGAGGAGTAGAAGGACTTGCGCTCACTCCCTCTTGTGAGAGCACTGCAATCACAACTAACTGCTGAGTAATCATCGACAGGAAGACAGTGGAACTCACCAAAAAAGATACCCCACATCCAAAGACAAAGGAGAAGCCTCAATGAGATGGTAGGAAGGGCACGATCACAATAAAATCAAATTGCATAAGCGCTGGGTGGGTGACTCACAAATGGAGAACAATTATACCACAGAAGTCCACCCACTGGAGTGAAGTTTCTGAGCCCCACGTCAGGCTTCCTAACCTGGCTGTCCGGCAACGAGAGGAGGAATTCCTAGAGAATCATACTTTGAAGCCTAGCGGGATTTGATTGCAGGACTTCGACAGGACTGGGGGAAAAAGAGACTCCACTCTTGGAGGGCACACACAAAGTAGTGGGGGCATTGGGACCCAGGGGGAAGGAGCAGTGACCCCATAGGAGACTGAACCAGACCTACCTGTTAGTGTTGGAGGGTCTCCTGCAGAGGTGGGGGGTGGCTGTGGCTCACCGTGGGGACAAGAACACTGGCAGCAGAAGTTTCAGGAAGTACTCCTTAGAATGAGCCCCCCAGAGCCTGCCATTAGCCCCCACCAAAGAGGCTGTAGCCTCCAGTGCTGGGTTGCCTCAGGCCAAACAACCAACAGGGAGGGACCTCAGCCTGACCAATCAGCAGACAAGCAGATTAAAGTTTCACTAAGCTGTGTCCACCAGAACAACACTCAGCTCTACCCACCACCAGTCCCTCCCATCAGGAAGCTTGAAGCCTCTTAGTTAGACTCATCCACCAGAGGGCAGACAGCAGAAGCAAGAATTACAGTCCTGCAGCCTGTGGAACGAAAACCACATTCACAGAAAGATAGACAAGATGAAAAGGCAGAGGGCTATGTAGCAGATGAAGGAACAAGGTAAAACCCCAGGAAAACAACTAAATGAAGTGGAGATAGGCAACCTTTCAGAAAGAGAATTCAGAATAATGATAGTGAAGATGATCCAGGACCTTGGAAAAAGAATGGAGGCAAAGATCGAGAAGATGCAAGAAATGTTTAATAAAGATCTAGTAGAATTAAAAACAAAGAAACACAGATGAACAACACAATAATTGAAATGAAAACTACACTAGAAGGAATCAATAGCAGAATAACTGAGACAGAAGAACGGATAAGTGACCTGGAAGACAGAATGGTGGAATTCACTGCTGCGGAACAGAATAAAGAAAAAAGAAAGAAAAGAAATGAAGACAGCCTAAGAGACCTCTGGGACAACATTAAACACACCAACATTTGCATTATAGGGGTCCCAGAGGAGAAGAGAGAGAGAGAGAAAGGACCAGAGAAAATATTTGACGAGATTAAAGTTGAAAACATCCCTAACATGGGAAAGGAAATAGCCACCCAAGTCCAGGAAGCACAGACTCCCAGGCAGGATAAACCCAAGAAGAAACATGCCAAGACACATAGTAATCAAATTGACAAAAATTGAAGACAAAGAAAAATATTAAAAGCAACAGGGAAAAATGACAAATAACATACAAGGGAACTCCCATAAGGTTAAGAGCTGATTTCTCATCAGAAACTACAAGCCAGAAGGGAGTGGCACGATATATTTAAAGTGATGAAAGGGAAGAAACTACAACCAAGATTACTCTACCTGGCAAGGACCTCATTCAGATTCGAAAGAGAAATCAAAAGCTTTACTGACAAGGAAAAGCTAAGAGAATTCAGCACCACCAAACCTGCTCTACAACAAATGCTAAAGGAACTTCTCTAAGTGGGAAACCCAAGAGAAGAAAAGAACCTACAAAAACAAACCCAAAACAATGAAGAAAATGGTCATAGGAACATACATATTGATAAATACCTTAAACATGAATGGATTAAATGCTCCAACCAAAAGACACAGGCTTGCTGAATGGATACAAAAACAAGACCCATATATATACTGTCTACAAGAGACCCACTTCAGATATAGGGACACATACAGACTGAAAGTGAGGGGATGGAAAAAGATATTCCTTGCAAATGGAAATCAAAGGAAAGCTGGAGTAGCAATACTCATGTCACATGAAATAGACTTTAAAATAAAGAATGGGGCTTCCCTGGTGGCACAGTGGTTGAGAGTCTGCCTGCCAATGCAGGAGACACGGGTTCGTGCCCTGGTCCAGGAAGATCCCACATGCCGCGGAGCGGCTAGGCCCATGAGCCATGGCCGCTGAGCCTGCGCGTCCGGAGCCTGTGCTCCACAATGGGAGAGGCCACAAGAGTGAGAGGCCCGTGTACCACAAAAAAAATAAAATAAAAAAATAAAGAATGTTACAAGAGACAAGGAAGGACACTACATAATGATCAAGGGATCAATCCAAGAAGAAGATATAACAATTGTAAGTATATATGCACCCAACATAGGAGCACCTCAGTGCCTAAGGCAAATGCTAACAGCTCTAAAAGAGGACATCGACAGTAACACAATAATAGTGGGGAATTTTAACAACTCACTTACACCAATGGACAGATCATCCAGACAGAAAATTAATGAGGAAACACAATCTCTAAATGACACAATAGACCGGATAGATTTAATTGATATTTATAGGACATTTCATCCAATAAAAGCAGATCACACTTTCTTCTCAAGGGCATACGGAACATTCTCCAGTATAGATCACATCTTGGGTCACAAATCAAGCCTTGTTAAATTTAAGAAAATTGAAATCATATCAAGCATCTTTTCCTGCCACAAAGCTATGAGATTAGAAATCAGTTACAGGGAAAAAACGTGAAAACCACAAACACTTGGAGGCTAAACCATATGTTACTAAATAACCAAGAGCTCACTGAAGAAATCAAAGAGGAAATCAAAAAATACCTAGGGACAAATGACAATGAAAACAAGACAATCCATAACCTATGGAATGCAGCAAAAGCAGTTCTAAAGGGAAGTTTATAGCAATACAAGCCTACCTCAAGAAACAAGAAAAATCTCAAACAATCTAACCATATGTCTAAAGGACCTAGAGAAAGAAGAAAAAACAAACCCAAAGTTAGTAGAAGGTAGGAAATCATAAAGATCAGAGCAGAAATGAATGAAATAGAAACAAAGAAAATAAAAAAAAAAAAGAGGGAGAGGACTCAAATCAATAAAATTAGAAATGAAAAAGGAGAAGTTACAATGGACACCACAGAAATACAAAGCATCCTAAGAGACTACTACAAGCAACTCTATGCTAATAAAATGGACAACCTGGAAGAAATGGAAAATTTATTATAAAGGTATTACCTTCCAAGACTGAAGCAGGAAGAAATAGAAAATATGAACAGACCAATCACAAGTAATGAAATCGAAACTGTGATTAAAAATCTTCCAACAAACAGAAGTGCAGGACCAGATGGCTTCACAGGGGAATTCTGTCAAACATTTAGAGAAGTACTAAAACCAATCCTTCTCAACCTCTTCCAAAAAATTGCAGAGGAAGGAACACTCCCAAACTCATTCTACAAGGCCACCGTCACCCTGATACCAAAACCAGACAAAGATAGTACAAAAAAAGAAAATTATAGACCAATATCACTTATGAATATAGATGCAAAAAGCCTCAACAAAATACTAGCAAACAGAATCCAACAACACATTAAAAGGGTCACACATCACGATCAAGTGGGATTTAACCCAGCAATGCAAGGATTCTGCAATATATGTAAATCAATCAATGTGATACACCGTATTAACAAATTGATCCTCTCAATAGATGCAGATAAAGCTTTTGACAAAATTCAACACTCATTTATGATAAAAACTCTCCAGAAAGTTGGCATAGAGGGAACCTACCTCAACGTAATAAAGGTCATATATGACAAGCCCACGGCAAACATCATTATCAATGGTGAAAAACTGAAAGCATTTCCTCTAACATCAGGAACAAGACAAGGGTGTCCACTCTCACCACTATGATTCAAAATAGTTTTGGAATTCTTAGCTATGGCAATCAGAGAAGAAAACGAAATAAAAGGAATACAAATTGGAAAAGAAGAAGTAAAAGTGTCACTGTTTGCAAATGACGTGATACTATATATAGATAATCCTAAAGATGCCACCAGAAAAGTACTCATGCTAACCAATGAATTTGGTAAAGTTGCAATATACAAAATTAATGCACAGAAATCTCTTGCATTCATATACACTAACAATGAAAGATCAGAAAGAGAAATTAAGGAAACAATCTCGAAACAATCTCATTCACCATTGCAACAAAAAGAAAAAAATAACCTAGGAATAAACCTACCTAAGGAGGTAAAAGACCTGTACTTAGAAAACTATAAGACATTGATGAAAGAAATCACAGGTGACACAAACAGATGGAGAGATATACCAAGATTTATTAGAGAAATGCAAATCAAAACTACAATGAGGTATCACCTCACACTGGTTAGAATGGGCATCATCAGAAAATCTACAAACAACAAATGCTGGAGAGGGTGTGGAGAAAAGGGAACCCTCTTGCACTGTTGGTGGGAATGTAAATTGATACAGCCACTATGGAGAACAGTATGAAGGTTCCTTAAAAAGCTAAAAATAGAATTACCCTATGACCCAACAATCCCACTATTGGGCCTATACGCAGAGAAAATCAAGCGGGAGCGGATATGGGGACATGTGTATGCATATGGTTGATTGGCTTTGTTGTGCAACATAAAGTAACACAGTATTGTGAAGCAATTATGCTCCAATAAAGATCTATAAATAAATAAATAACTAACAAGGAGAACAAAATATAAAAGACACATGCACCTCAATGTTTATTGCAGCACTATTTACAGTAGCCAGGTCATGGGAGCAACCTAAATGCCCATTGGCAGACAAATGCATAAAGAAGATGTGGTACATATATATAATGGAATATTACTCAGCCATAAAAAGAATGAAATTGTGTCATTTGTAGAGAAAAGGATGGACCTAGAGACTGTCATACAGAGTGAAGTGAAGTAAGTCAGAAAGAGAAAAGCCAATATCGTATATTAATGCATATATGTGGAATCTAGAAAAATGGTACAGATGAAGAGGTTTGCAAGGCAGAAATAGAGACACAGATGTAGAGAACAAATGTATGGACACCAACAGGGGAAAGCAGGGGCATGGTGGTGGTGGTGGGATGAATTGGGAGATTGAGATTGACGTGTATATACTAATATGTATAAAATAGATAACTAATAAGAACCTGCTGTATAAAAAATAAATAAAATAAAACATGTTGAAAATTGTAGCTAATGCAAAAGGTAAAGAAAAGGAAATAAAAGTTATACATATTGGGAAATAAAAACTAGTGTTGTGCCCTTGAGACTTCCCTGCCGGTCCAGTGGTTAAGACTTCGCCTTCCAATGCGGGGGGTGCAGGTTCGATCCCTGCTCAGGGAGCTAAGATCCTACATGCCTTGCAGGCAAAAAACCAAAACATAAAACAGAAACAATATTGTAACAAATTCAATACAGACTCTAAAAATGGTCCACATCAAAAAAAAAAAACAAATAAATGTTCTGCTCCCAACTTTGGTTAGTAAAACCAAATGCTTGTGAAGAAGTACAATTACATTTTAATCCATTATTGCTCTCTAATGATGTTTTACATTGATTACTTTTTAGAACAGCTTTATATTTTATATTTACAGGAGTTTCCACCAAATGTCATTTTTCTGTTCCAGGATCTCATCCAGAACACCACATTACATTTAGTTGTCAGGTCTCCTTAGGCTCCTCTTGGCTGTGACAATTTCTTAGACTTTCTTTGCTATGGATGACCTTGAAAGATTTGAGGAGGACTGATCAGGTATACTGTAGGATGCCCCTTTCCTGGAATTTTTCTCTTGTTTTTCTCATGATTAGACTGGGGTTAATGGTTTGGGGGAAGAGAACTTAGAGGTACAGTGCTATTGTCTTCATATTATATCAAGAGTATAATATCAACATGACATCACCATTGATGCTGACCTTGATCATCTGCCTAAGGTAGTATTTGTCAGGTGTACTTAGTGTTCCTTTCCATTGTGTACTCTCTGGAAGGAAGTCATCTTGTACAGCCCACACTTAAGGAGTTACGCTCTACCTCCTTGAGGGTAGAGTGTCTACATAAATTATTTGGAATTCTTCCACACAGGGGATTTGTAGCTTCTCTCTCATTTAATTATTTATGCAATCATTTATTTATATCAGTATGGACTCAGGGATATTTATTTATACTTTGAGTTATAAACCAATATTGTTCTATTTATTATTTTGTTGCTCAAATTGTCCTAGCTTTGGTCATTGGAAATTGTTGTGTCCCTTTCGCATATCCTCGTCATTTTTTGGGGGGGAATTCCCTTAATTTCTGGAACTATAATTTGCTCTTAGATCATCTTGTATATATCCTGCCCCAGCCTTATCATCAACCATTTCTCCAAGGAGACTTGGTTCCTTTTATTAGAGAATAGTATTAGAGACCAAGATCTAAATGTCAGGTGTACTATTGCTACTGGGGTGTCATTGCTTCTAGACCTTCTCAGCTGACAGAGCAAGGGAATATATGTGTGTATACAAACCTGTGTGTGTGTGTGTGTGTGTGTGTATATATATATATATATATATATATATATATACATATCTATAAATATTTCTACATGCAATCATATGTATCTATATTAAGGTAAACATGAGTTCATACTGATGTATCTGGCTCCAATTCATCACTATATGGATCATTCCAGTCTCTTCTCCTTGCTTATCTGTAAATTCACACTCCAATAGTGAGAAAACTGGTTCGCACCATCCATGATTCACTTACTTAGTTGTTCAGTTTCAATATACTAGCATAGGAAAGTTAGAATTGTTAACCTGTACCCTGTGGGAGACAACTTTATTGACTCGAGTACAGTGCTTATGTACAATTTCTTTTGCCTTTATAGACTCCACTCATTTCCAAAAATACTTAGGTCTACACAGTTAGCCCCCATCCTTTTCAGTAAAGTTGTTCTATATATTTATAATGCACTTAGATTCTTTTGTCAAGGATTGCATACCATTAGGGAACCCCCGCCGACCTCCTAAATGATTTTGAAATATTTGCATACATTAAGGTTTGCTCTTTGTTCTGTAAAATTCTATGGATTTTGACAAATGCAAAATATCACGTATCCAGCATTACAGTAACATACAGAACAGTTTCACTGACCTAAAAAATCCTCTGTGATTTACCTATGCAACCCTCCCAAACTGCTGGTAACCACTGATCTTTTTACTGTTGCTATAGTTTTGCTTTTTCCAGTGTCATGTAATTGGAATCATACAGTGTGTAGCTTTTCCAGACTGGTTTCTTCTACTTAGCAATATGCATTTAATGTTCATCCATATCTTTGAGTATACTGATAGCTCATTTCTTTTTATATGGAGTATTATTTTCTTGTATGGGTATACCACAGTTCTTTTATTCATTCACATATTGAAGGACATCTTCTTTGCTTCCAGTTTTGGGAAATTATGAGTAAAACTGAATAAACATTTGCATGCAGATTTTTGTGAGGATTTAAGTTTTCATACCAGTTGGGTAAATACCTAGAAGTGTGAGTGCTGGATCATATGGTAAGACTATGTTTAGCTTTGCAAGAAACTGACAAGCTGTCTTCCAAAGCGGCATTACCATTTTGCGTTCCCACCAGCAATGAATGAGAGTGCTTGCACATTCTTGCTAGCAATTGGTATTATAAGTTTTAAAGAAAATGTTTACCCATTCTAATAGGTATGTAGTTGTTTTAATTTGCAATTGCTGTTTTAATTTGTAATTCTCTAATGACATGTGATGTTGACGGGTTTTTTTCACATTCTTATTTGGCATTTGCATAATTTCTTTGGAGAGGTATCTGTTTAGATCTTTTCACACTTCAGAATTGGGTTGTTTGTTTTCTTATTGTTGAGTTGTAAGAGTTCTTTGAATATTTTAGAAATAAGTCCTTTTTCAGAAATGTGTTTTGCAGATATTTTCTCCCAGTTTGTGGCTTATCTGTGATATCATTTTTCAATGTGTTTTCACACTCCAATGGAATCCTTGATGAGGAAAAGAAATTAGTCAATTGTAAGAGGTCAGTAATGTCTCTGTGTGGTAATGCTCAACCTCCTTTCTCTAGGAATCCACTTTTCATTGGTCTTCCAAAGCCATTGTTCTTTTCAAAACCTTATATATGCAGTGTAAGAAAGATATTATGAGAAGATATCAGTATCCAAATAAGTAAAGAAAAAGTGCATTTAAAAAATTTGATTCTCACAATGACCCTCTGATATAGATAAGGAAGGTGTTTGCAATCACATTTATCAACTTTGATAGGAAAGTTTCCAGATAAGGAGACTAGAGCCCAGGAAAGCTACATGATTTGCTCTGAGTTGCATAGTCAGCAAGAGATGAAGCCATGGCCAGACTCCTAGTTTCTATCTCCTGGCCCCAAATTCTCTTACCTATATCACACTAGAATCCTATCTTGTTAGCTGGAAAACCATTATTGCTTTGGTTTAAAGTGCAAACTCGCTGATAATCCACATACATAACAATTTATTTTTCTGATGCATTTGAGCGTTGGCTGAGTCAGATAAATAACTTATTCAAAATGGAATGAGCTAAGATGCATCCTGAACTTTTAACTCCATTTTTGCTTTCTCGGTGTTTTGTAGCTACAGTGGATCCTTCATAGTCTATCATCTGATTCTTCCAGAAAATCCTTGATTGTACTCAACATTTTAGTGCAGATAGACCTTGGTATTTGCTAATATTTCCTTTAAGAGTTTGGGAGGAAAATATCTGTTATTTAACCATTTAACCAATTTGAAAATTGAAAGCTCCTTTAGTGCAAGATTTCTCAACTGTGTATTGTATTTTGGGCCAGCCATTTCTTTGCTATGGAGGCCTTTTGTGCCCTGCAGGATGTTTAGCAGCATTCAAGGACTCTACCCACTAGATGCCAGTAGCATCCTTCCCAGTTATCACATGAAGAATGTCTCTAGATATTGCCAAATGTCCCCTCATGGCAAGGGAAACCGTTTCTGTCAAGAACTACTGCTCTAGTGTTTAAACTGTTTGGTGACTAATGATTTAGGCAGCAGTAGATCGTATTATATTAATGTCAAGAAGATATAGATTTTATAAATTGGCAGAATTCATTGTTCTATGGTTTTATTACCTTATTGGTACAGCAAACCAAACAAAATTTTATTCAAAAATTCTTAATAAAATGGAAGGAATAGGGCTAAACTAGGGGAGGGCTAGAAAAGATGAAATAGAGGTCAACTAGGGGTTAAATATATTTTTAGCAAAATTAAACAGTTCTATGACCCAAGGAAAAGTTCCTCATAGGAGCATCTTTTGCCTTTTGTCTTTTCATTGTAGAATCATGAAATTTTATATTCTGTAGGACCCATAGAGATGATAAAGGTAAGTGCTAGAACAGAAAAAAGGGTGAAGCATTGTTGCTGAATTCATGTTCCATTTTAACACAGTCTGTTACCCTGAATACTATAATATACGTGCCTTAATTATAGAAAATCTATAGTTAGTTATAGCATTAATTACAGCATAGGAATAGTTTAGGAATCACACATTATAACACATGGAAATTGACTTTAAAAATTGTCCTGTCTGAATTAGGGTTCCCTAGAGAAATGGCTGATCCTAGAGCCAGGGCAGGGAAAATTCATGAAAAGCCTGGAACATTTTGTGGTAAAAGTAAGGGGGAAAAAAAGAGGAGTAGGGCATGTCAAAAGAACACAGGAAATAGAAAATATGAACAGACCAATCACAAGCACTGAAATTGAAACTGTGATTAAAAACCTTCCAACAAACAAAAGCTAAAAAAGTTTAAAAAAAAAAAAAAAAAAAAAAAAAGAACACAGGAGCTGACTTTTGAGAGCTCCCAATGGCCAAAGCTGGAACAATTGAAGCAATAAAATAAATAATAAATACTACTGAATTACAACCTGAAGAATAAAATATTCATAAGTTCATATTGATAGAAATAAATGACTGAATAAATAATTAAGTGGTGGAGAAGTGACAAATCTTCCTTACATAAGAATTCCAAATAGTAAATATAGAAGGAATGAGGGAAGTGGAAAAAAGACCACTAGAATGCCACAGTAATAATTGCTGGAGATAAGATTCATCGATGAATGCTAAAATTAATGGCTGAAATATTAAGAAGCAGGATATTTGCTCAAATATCTCTCCCCAAATAGTTATTAATTACTGTGGTGAATTTAACACATGTCTACAAATTCTTTGATGATCCTCTAAGAGGTGGAGTTTAATTTCCCTTCCTGTGAGGGTGGGCTGGGTTTAGTGACTTACTTATAATGACTAGGGTATGGGAAAGGGAAAAATAGTAACTTTACGGTGAAAAAGCCCTAGTAAATATTAGCTTCACTAGTAATAAGTCATGTTAACATCAAGTACACTCTGATATGATGCGGTGAGAAGGCTAATTCGCCTCTGTGGTATATTTTCCCCAAATCCATATGAGAAAACATCTGCAAGCTCAAACTGATGAATGGTCTACAAAATATCTGTATAGTACTCTCCCAGAGTGTCTAGGTTATGCGTAAGAAGGAAAGACATTGAAGTTACAGATTGGAAGAGCCTAAGGAGATATGGAAACTAAACGCAGTGTGGTATTCTGGCTTGGATCCATAAACAGAAAAAGGACATTAGTAAAAAAAATGAGTGAAACCCAAATAAAGTCTGTAGTCTAGCTAATAGCATTGTACAAGTGTTAATTTCTGAGTTTTGATTAATATACCGTGGTTATGTAAGATGCTAACATTAGTGGCAGCTGGATGGAGGGTATAGGGAAATGCTACATTATCTTTACATCTGTTTTGTAAGTCTAACATTATTCCAAAATTAAATAGAAAATGTAAAAAGCCCCTTTTCTTCAAATATTTATTGAATGCTTATTATGTGTTCAGAATGCTTATGAATGTAAATCACTTTGGAGAACAGTAAACATTACCCAGCAAAATTGAGCACGTGCATTCCCCATGACCCAGGAATTTCACTCCTTAAGTACTTAAAAAAAAACCTCTTATACGTGTTCACAGGAGACACAAACAAGCATGTTCATAGCTACATTGGTCATAGTAGCAAAGCCCTGGGAGAAAACCCATGTGTCCATTTACAGGATGATGGATAAATTGTGGTATTTTTCACACAATGGGTTAATACAATATAGAAGTGTAAATTAATGAGGTATTGTTGCAAATGTAAGTAAGAATGAATCTCAAAACCAAATATATATTGAAAGAAGCAATGGACAGAAAAATGCATACAGTTTGATTCAATTAATATAAAAGTCCTAACCAAGCTAGGTTAAATAATATATTGTATGGGGATAATAAAAAAACAGAAAAAATTATTCTCTTTAGAAGGGGAGTGGCACACAAATTTTTCTAATGATAGGGTGGGTACAAAAGGGTTCATTTTAAGGTTGTTCTTTAAAATATATACATGTATTACACATTGAATATACTTTAAATATATGAAATATTTTATAATAAAAATATTTACTTAAATTTATCCCATTACCCCTGTTACCCTGTTATCTCTCTGATCTTCTCCTCTCCAATTAATCTCTCCTTCACTCAATCTGTTATAGCCATACTGGCTTCCCTGGCAGTCTGTGAATCCAAAAGCCTCATCCTGCTTTATGGTCTTTGCTCTAGCTATTCCCTCTGGATTCAAGTCTTTGCTTATCCCAGACCACTTTATTTAATCCTGCATACTACCTTGCCCTTTGTTGTCTTCTCCCCCAGTAGAACATAACTCGATAGGGCAAGGATTTTTGTCTCTTTTATTCATTAATGTATTCTCAATAGCAGAACAGTTCTGGATACATATGATAGATGAACAATACATATTGACTGAATCAATAAATGAGTAAGAGGGGTATAATTTAATAGTGATGCATGGTCTTTGTGTTCACACAGACCTGGGTTTATATCCTGTTTCTGTTACTTAATAGCCATATGAGTTTTGCCGATTATTTTCTCTTTAAGCCTAAGTTTTCTTATCCGTAAAACGGAGATACTAGGTAATGATTAAATGAGACTATGTATGGAAAGCACTTGGCATAATACTTCATATATAGTAAGTAGGCACTAAACGACTGTAAATTCTTATCCCTATGATCAAAGTATTGATCTACAGGGCTACAAAAATGAATCAGACATTAACTCTAGCCTTGCTGAACTACTACATAAATAAGAATAATACTAAGTAGTGAAAAGTACCATAAAAAAGCACTGTGGTGTTTGGGGAGGGGAACCTCAGCCATGACATTAAGAAAAATTTTTAATTAATTATGTTCATAAGAAAAAAACTAAACCCAAAACTAACAGAGGGAAATGTTTATAACTGAAAGATAAAATAAAGAATAGAAAAACAGTAGAGAAAATCAATGGAACCAAAATTGATTTTTCAAAATATTAGCAAAATTGACAAATCTTTAACTAGATTGAGTAAGAAAAAAAAAGAGAAGACTCAAATTATAAAATCTGAAATAAAAGTGGGGACATTACTATCTATTCTACAGAAATAAAAAGGATTAGGAGAGTACTATGAACAATTTTATGCCAACAAATTGATAACCTAGATGAAATGGACCAATTCCTAGATACTCAAAACCTACAAAGACTGAATCACAAAGAAATAGAAAACCTGAATAAACCTATAACTAATAAGGACATTGAATCAATAGTAAAAAACCTCCCAACAAAGAAAAGCCCTGGACCTGGTGGCTTCTTTGGTGAATTCTAAAAGACATTTAAAGAAGAACTAACACTAATCCTTTACAAACTTCTCCAAAAAATTGAAGAGGAGAGAGCACTTCCAAACTCATTCTATGAGACCAGCATTACCCTGATACCAAGCCAGACAAAGCACTACAATAAAAGAAAACTACAGACCAATATCCCTGATGGGTATTGATGCACAAGTCCATAATAAAATACTAGCAAACCCAATTCAGTAGCACGTTAAAAGGATTATATATAATGACCAAGTGGGATTTATTTCTGGAATGTAAGGATGGTTCAACATACAGTATTGATCAATGTAATACGTAATATATCAAGTCCCCTACATATGAATGTGTTCCATTCCGAGAGCACATTCGTAAGTCCAATTGGTTCGTAAGTCCAACAAAGGTAGCCTAGGTACCCAACTAACACAATCGGCTATATAGTACTGTACTGTAATAGGTTTATAATACTTTTCACACAAACAATACATAAAAAACAAACACAAAAAATAAAGAATATTTTAAATCTTACAGTACAGTACCTCGAAAAGTACAGTAGTACAGCACAACAGCCAGCACACAGGGGCTGGCATTGAGTGAACAGGCAAGAAGAGTTACTGACTGGAGGAGGGAGAGGAGGTGGAGGATGGTAGAGCTGAAGGATCGTCAGCAATAGGAGACAGAAGGCAAGCTGCAATTTCACTCATGCCTGACGTTGATGGCACAGGTTCTGGTTCCTTGCTGGATTCAATTCTATCTACCCTCTTGAAAAAACGATCCAGTGATGTCTGGGTAGTAGCCCTTTTTTTCTTGTCATAGATGACACTGTCGCACTGGATTGCATTCTGAATGGTTGTTGCAGCCTTTGTGTACCGTTCTACGTTCCAGTCCTATGCCTCAAAACTAACAGTGCCTCCTGAAATAAAGAAAATCCCCTAGCCATTTCCTGCATTGTGAATCTCTTCAGTTCTTCAGTTACTTCTTCCTCCTGTCTGTCTTCGTCCTTTCTCTGAAAGAATTGGAATTCTTCCAATTCCATCAAGACCAATTCCATCAGATCTTCATTAGTAAGATCGTGTTGCACAGCAAGGAGTTCAGTGAAGTTGTCCTCTTGAAGATCTAGCTTGAAATAAAGATACTGTGCTACTGTACTCTATTCAGTACTATACAGTAAAGTACACAAAGCACAACCACTTGTAGAGGATGCACACACGTGACAATGTATGCCAGCCGCGTGAATTAACTTACATGATTGGACATGTGAATGCACGTTTGCGTCTTTGAAAGTTCACAACTTGAAGGTTCATATGTAGGGGACTTAACTTTACCAACAGAATGAAGGGAGAAAAATCACATGATCATCTCAACTGATACAGAAAAATATTTTGACAAAATTAAACACTCCCTCATGATAAAAATACTCAACAAACTTGGAATAGAAGAAAATTAGGTCAATATAATATAAGAAAGATTCTCCTCTAAGAATAAGACAAGGATGCCCACTCTTGGCACTACTAGTCAACATAGTATTAGAATCTCTAGCCAGAGCAACAGGAAAAAAAAAGAAAGAAAAGGCACCCAAATTGGAAAGGAGGAATAAAATTATCTCCATCTGCAGATGACATGATCTTTTTTTTTTTTTTTTTTGCAGTATGCAGGCCTCTCACTGTCGTGGCCTCTCCCATTGAGGAGCACAGGCTCCGGACGCGCAGGCTCAGCGGCCATGGCTCACGGGCCCAGCCGCTCTGCGGCATGTGGGATCTTCGCAGACCGGGGCACAAACTTGCATCCCCTGCATCGGCAGGTGGACTCTCAACCACTGCGCCACCAGGGAAGCCCGACATGATCTTATATGAAGAAAACCCTAACAATTTCACCAAAAAACCTGTTAGAGCTAATAGACAGATTCAGCACATTAATAGGATACAAAATCAACTTAGAAAGATTAGCTGCATTTTTGTACAATAACAATGAACAATTTGAAAAGGAAGTGAAGAAAATAATTTTATTTAAAATAGCATCAAAAAGAATGAAATATTTAGGAATTAACTTAATCAAGGAGGTAAAAGACTTGTGCACTGAAAACTACAAAACATTGTTGAAAGAAATTAAGACATAAATTGGAAAGACATCTTGTGTTCATGGATTGGAAGACTTGTCATTGTTTAGATGCCAACACTACCTAAAGTGATTTACAAATTTAATGCTATCCCTATCAAATCCCAATGACTTTTTGTAGAAGTGGAAAAATCTGATAAGGAATTAATGTCTGGACCACATGGAGAACACCTACAATTCAATAACAACAACGATAGCAAAAAATGTGATTCAAAAATGGGCAAAGGACTTGACATTCTTCCAGAGAAGATGAACAAATGGCAATAAGCATATCTGGAAAGATGCTCAACATCACTAAGTATTAGGGTAATGCAAATTAAAACATATCTGAGAGAAGGATTTTCTAGATAGAGGGAGCTGGTAGAGCAGAGATCACATGTAGACACTTGTCTCTTTTGTTTCTGGGCAAGCAAAGTGGTCAGTGTGTCTGTGGCAGTGAGTGGAGTAAAGGAGGTTGGACAGGTGAGGGGCCAGATCATGGATGGCTTCGCAGGCCGTTTAGAGGATGCTGTCTTTTATGCTGAGTGGCGAGCCATGCAGGTGTTGAGCAGAGAAGTGGTGTGATAATACTTCAGTTTTAAAATGGTATTTCTGACTGTGGTGCCCAGAATAGACTGTAGGGGTCAATGGTAGACGCAGTGAGATCAGCTGGAGGCTAGTGCAATATCCCGGTGAGAAATGATGGCTGCTTGAACCAAGCTGTAGCTCTGGAAGTGGTGAGAAAAGTCAGATTCTGATTATATTTTGAAAGTGGGAACAGCAGATTTTCCTGAGGGTTAAGATGTAGTGTATGAGAGAAAGAAAAGAGTCAAGGATGGTGCTAAGGTTTATGGCCTGAGTCATTCATTGATAAAAATCCTTTATATATAGAAATAAAAAAGGAAACTGTTGTAAAAGATGTTATAACAACAACACCTGTTTTTGTATTGTAATTTCATACCATTGTCATTCAGAAATGCCAACAGAATAACTCTTTTCTGAGAAGAAAGCTATCTACAACTTATGGTTCTCTGGCAGAAGCCCTAATTTTATGCATATACCATCAGCTTGCTTCTAGCAGAGGCACTTAGCCAGAGAGATGACTCTCATGTCTTGTTCTGCTCAGTCTTTGAGACTAAGTGTTTGGAGTATTAATATTTGTTCTTGGTTTTGCTCTGCTTGGAGGAAAATCTCATAAGTACTCTAGGTGCCCACAATGATGAAAATAACCATTACTAATTATATCTGTGGGCACCCAAGTCATAAATATGTACAAGATACTTAACAATAACAGCACTGTGGTATCTATTCTTGCTTTTCCAGAGCTTACCTTGGGTCAGAAACTCTAGCAGGAGCTCCACACATTGCCTTTTAAATCTTCACAGCACATTGTAAACTATTATCCTTTTCTAACAGATGAAGGGTCTGAAGTCCAGAAAGATTACTTAACTTGTTTAAGTTTAAATAGATAGTGAGGAATGGAGCTGGGCTCCCTAGACTCCAGACCTGTCTGTCTTCAAAGACAATGTTCTTTTTGATTTGCTGCTGTCTAATCTCAGGGATTTAGGTGAATGATGTATTTGTAACATGTTAATTCAACAAACATTCATTTAGTGCCTCTGTATGTCAGGAACTTGGTTAGCTTGACATTGGAGGATAAGAAGATTGATTGATGAGTTGATTAAACGAATATTGAATACCTATGATATGCCCAGAGGTGTGCAGGGCTGTAGGAGGACAAAGATGAATGGTCCCTCCTCTTGAGGAAGAACCGCTGCTCCTTGGAGGTCCCGGACAGTCATATTTGAATCGTATAAAATAAGCAGTAGAAACCTAAATGGGGAGGCTTCTGAATGGGATGGCTACCCTGATTCATTCAGGCATTTCAGAAACTTATTAAAGTAACTTTTTACTTCTTTGAGTTGGAAAGTCTGCACAATCATATTTCAAGAATAGTTTGAGGTAGGCTTATCTTTTGCTTTTGTTTTTCATTCAAATTCTTGTTTTTCTTCAAAACTCACTACTAGATATGCAATGAATAAAGATACAGTATTCAAATCACTTGAAGATCTGAATACATCATTTCACAACACAATTATCGTTACTTAAGAACTCGCGTCATCTCTTCAGAGACCTTTCCTGCCTCTGCTGTCTAAATTAGACCCACTTCCCAACCACTCAACATCACTTTACAGTGTTAAATTTTTTCATGGCTTTATCACTATCAGACATTATTATCCATATGCACATTTGTTTATTGCCTATCTCCCACCACTAGAATAGAGTTCCATGAGAAATTTTTTTTCCATGAGAAATTTTTATAGTGATAAAGAAAATTAACTTTACTTATTAGAAAATTAGAAATTTATTTATTGGTAATTAGAAATTTACTTATTAGTAAATTAGAAAAATTGATTGTAGTGTTAAAATTTGTCAAATGCTTTAATTCTGAACTATTTATAAGAATATTTATATACAAACCATAACAAAGTAGAGTACAACAAACACATTATTCAAGTCAAAGTATTTTCTCAATTCTGAGCTTGCTCCTATCACTTCAGTTTTTAATTTTTAACAAGGGCATTCTGTGTTTTGAGAAAGTGCATGATTCACATAATATAATATTTAAGTGGAAGGAGAATCAATGATCTCCAATAAAGGTAAAAAAAAAATATATTTTCCAACCAATATGACTCTTTCTAATCTAATTTCATTAGATTTTTAGCTTTTCTATATTAAACTATGTTTCATGTTAAAAAAAATCATACTTGCATTCATGGATGATCTAAATTGCTGGAACTAAGTTTAACACTTATATAAACCCATGGTTGATCTAAATACAATATAGAGTCAAATATATATGTGTTTTAAACTCATTTATATGAATATTTGCCACAAATAAAAAATGAACAAAATTGTTAGGAAATAGAGGAGACAGATACAAAGATCAGGAGGAAGAACATTTTAGATAGAAGAAAAGGCAAGAACAAAAGTTTCAGGGGCAGTAAAGAATGGAGTATGTGTGAAATACTCATAGGTTGCCAAAGGAGTTAAGAATGGAAAGGTGAGCAAGAACAATATAGGGCCTTGTGGGCTGTAGTAATGAGTTGGAGTTTTATCTAAGATAAATAAATGGCAAGTTACTGGAGGGCTTAAGCAAGGAATGACATGATCTGATTTATGACTTAAAAATATCACTGTGGGGCTTCCCTGGTGGCGCAGTGGTTGAGAGTACCCAAAAAAAAAAAAAAAAAAAAAATCACTGTGGTCCCTTTGTGGATAAGGGATTATAAGAGGGCAAGAATTAAATTAGGAAAATCAGTTAAGATGCTATTATAATAGTTTAGGAAATAGATAACGAGTAGGAGTAGGATGGTATAATTGCAATAGAGGGAAAAGGGTGGTTCAACTAGTGGGCTAGCTGTGGGGAATGAGGAGAAAAGGAGGGGACTTCTAGACTTTGGGCCTGAACAACTGGTTGGATAGTACCATTTACTTGGGTTGCAAGTCAAGAGTCTTGCTTTGGATGTGTTAAGTTTCAAAGGCCTATTAGACATTTAAGTAGTGTTATTGAGAAGACAGTTAGACATACTAGTCTGGACGTCAGTACTAGAAAATATAAATTTGAGAGTTATTGGCTTAGAGGTAGGATTTAATAGCATGGGCCTGAATTAGCTTAGCCAGAAGAGACGATCAATAGAGAAGGGAAGAAGGCTCAGGGCAAAAACCTGGATTTAGAAGTCTCGTAGAGGAAGAGAGGTCATCAAAGAAGACTGAAGAGTAGCCAGAGAAGTAGAGGGAGAACCAAAAGAATGTGATGTCATAGAAGCCAGTGTTTCAACAGTTATGATCAGCTCTGTCAAATCCTGCTGAGAAGCAGAATAAGATGCAACAAGGAAAGGAATTGCTGTATTTGGCAGCATGGAGCTTCGAGGAAGCCATGGGATGGACGCTTGACTGGAATGGGAGGAAGAGAGGATGTGATATGAGGGAGTGGAAATGAGGGAAAGAGACAGAGACCTCGAGTCAAGGGAGGGTTTGTTTGTTTTTTTTAAATTATGAAACTATACTCTAATGCACTCATTTTCAATATGCCACTTCAGAGAAAAATATTTGCATTTCCAGGAGTTTAGCCAGAGTTATATATTTTAAAATTAAAAATGACAAAGACTTAATTTTATTCTAAAAAAATTCATTGCTTCTGAGTTGGTGCATCACAATATGGCAAATTTTCTATAAGAAGGTCTTTCCTAGGGATCAATTTCAGCATATTGTGGTCTGTGTGAATACCTTGTGTAACAGATGTTCTCAGTATCAATCCAACATTAGAATCTATTTTGATTAGCTCTTCTGTTTTCTTAGGAGAAGTTTCACTTCTTTACATTTGAATTCTTTGTTTATCTTTATTCTGGCTGCTTCTAATGCCATAGCATCATTATTTAAAACTTGTTGTCTGGTCCTGTGCAGTGTTTTAAAGAGCTGTAAAACCTTGGCCGCCTGACCCATGGCTCTCCTCACCGCTGCGGCTACTTCTCCTAAGGGAGGGTTTTTAACTGAGGGATATTTTGCAGTTGGTTTCTATGTTGATGAGAATTACCTAGTGTACAGGAAGTTATGATGATGCAGGGGAGACAGGGGATATGGGCTGAAACACAGTCTTTGAGCTGGTGAGAGATGATGGGGCCCAGAGTGCAGGTGGAGGTGTGGCCTTGTGATAGGAATAGGGACACCTTGATGTTGTCACAAGAAGAGGCAAAGCTCTGGTAGATTGTAGTTGGTGTCGGGAAGATGAGGGAGTTTCTGTTGGGTTGCTTCAATTCCGCAGCTGAGAAGGAAGAGGAGGAAAGAGAAGACGTGAGATACTCAGATGTCTTGGATATTGGGATATTGTTTACAAGGGAAATGTAGCAGAACAGCTGAATAGCAATAAGTATGAGTTTTATTTTTTTAACATCTTTATTGGAGTATAATTGCTTTACAATGGTGTGTTAATTTCTGCTTTATAACAAAGTGAATCAGCTATATATATACATATATCCCCATATCCCCTCCCTCTTGCGTCTTTCTCCCACCCTCCCTATCCCACCCCTCTAGGTGGTCACAAAGCACCGAGCTGATCTCTCTGTGCTATGCGGCTGCTTCCCACTAGCTATCTATTTTACGTTTGGCTGTATATATATGTCCATGCCACTCTCTCACTTCGTCCCAGCTTACCCTTCCCCCTCCCCGTATCCTCAAGTCCATTCTTTAGTAGGTCTGCATCTTTATTCCCATCCTGCCCCTAGGTTCTTCAGAACCATTTTCCCCCCTTAGATTCCATATATATGTGTGAGCATACGGTATTTGTTTTTTCTTTCTGACTTACTTCACTCCATATGACAGACTCTAGGTCCATCCACCTCACTACAAATAATTCAATTTTGTTTCATTTTATGGCTGAATAATATTCCATTGTATATATGTGCCACATCTTCTTTATCCATTCATCTGTTGATGGACACTTAGGTTGTTTCCATGTCCTGGCTATTGTAAATAGAGCTGCAATGAACATTGTGGTACATGACTCTTTTTGGATTATGGTTTTTTCAGGGTATATGCCTAGTGGTGGAATTGCTGGGTCATCTGGTACTTTACAAAGCTACAGTAATCAAGAGAGTATGGTACTGGCACAAAAACAGAAATATAGATCAATGGAACAGGGTAGAAAGCCCAGAGATAAACCCACGCACATATGGTCACCTTATCTTTGATAAAGGAGGCAAGAATATACAATGGTGAAAAGAGAGCCGCTTCAATAAGTGGTCCTGGGAAAACTGGACAGCTACGTGTAAAACAATGAAATTAGAAGACTCTGTAACACCATACACAAAAATAAACTCAAAATGGGTAAAGACCTAAATGTAAGGCCAGACACTATAAAACTCTTAGAGGAAAACATAGGAAGAACACTCTATAACATAAATCACAGCAAGATCCTTCTTGACCCACCTCCTAGAGAAATGGAAATAAAAATAAACAAATGGGACCTAATGAAACTTAAAAGGTTTTGCACAGCAAAGGAAAACATAAACAAGATGAAAAGTATGAGTTTTAGATTAGCAGCCATGAAGTTAAAGTGTGAAAAATCATTGCAGCTACTCAGTGACAGGGCTAAGTAAGAGAATAATTGTGTTTAACCAGGGATATTGTTTTGTTGTGTGAATTAAATGGAACAAAAATCTCTAGTTATAATTTATGTAATTTAATAATATGATTATTTTAATGATAGGCCCTGGACTCTAAGGTGGGAAAGAGCAAAGTAAGGAAGGAGGGGATGAAGAGTAATAAAAACATTATAAAGTCAGTGGATTTGTGGTTTACAACGTTGGAAAGTTGTTGAAGTAGGTATCCTAGAGTGTGCTGGGAAGACACAAAGGACTAGTGGAGAGTGAGTTGTTAAATTTAATACCTTTAGGGTGGTACATTCATTGTTATATGGCAAGGGCTGAGGCATGATCATGAGTGTGGGCCTTATGGTGTGGCAGAGGAAAGAGAATTGCAAGAGAGGAGACAAAGGATTTGAGAGTTCACTGCTGGATGGATTATCCACATGGAAGCTAATGTCACTGAAAATGATAACAAGAGGAGGGATGAGGGAAAGACAGAACTTGGCACTAAATTCCTTGGTGCATGAAGGAAAGAACATGGGAAGTCTGAAAATGATTCCAGGGAATAACAGGTGGTAGAGTCGAATAGCACATGCTTCAGGGAACTGGGGCTTTTGAAGAAGAAAGAAGGAGAAACAGTTTGGCCATATCAGTGGGAGCTAGGAGGGTACCTGTCCCACCTTAAGCCATTACATATTTGGTGGGGTAGGAAGAGAAAAAATACTGCTTCCTCTTGAGAAGGAGCCTGGGAAAGTAGTCTTCACCAATGGCAAGGAGGTGAAGGGCATTTTCAAAGTGGAACTTAAGGTTCTAAGAGAAGATTTAGGGAACTGATACAGATAGTCCATTTCTAGGGACACAGTACAAGAGTTTGGGAGGATGGAGTTGCATGGAAAATTATGGAATATATAGAAAAGTATGCAGGTGAGTTAAAAAGTGTCAAATACTTTAAAAAATCCAACTCATTCAAAGTGTACAGACTCCTGCATTGAGAAGAAACGAAAAAATGCTTTGTTAAACCAAGTGTAGCTGCACTAACTCCTCCAGTGTCCATCTCCCAGCTTCCTTAGCATCAAAAGTCCTACCTTTCTGGGCATATGGCTGCCCAGCAAGAGACCACATAGACCAACCTCCCTTACGAAAAGGCAAGGCTGCGTGTCTAAGCCCCCCAGCAAGGAAATGCCTTTAAAAGGAGATTTTTGTATCCACTTTCTCTCTTTGCCTCTTCCCATAGGATAAAATGTAGACATTGTGGGTAGACAGTTTTAACTGTGTGGCTAATTAGAATTCCCTGAGGGATGTCAGAAGGAGGCAGAAAGCATCAGAGCCCCTGGATGACTTCATGAGACAGAGCTGCTCACCCACTCTGAACCACCTGCCCGCCTCCAGAAAGTGATGTGAAAGAGAAGTAAATTTTGCCTTGTTTGGGTCCTTAATACCACACGGTGCATCCCAAGTTTGGGTTTTGAATATATGCTAGTTGCATGCTAGTCTTATTAGGCCATGTCATGGGATCACGTAAATCACCGTTTAGGAACCTAAAGCATTCCTGGCCAAGACTAGTATACATTTTGAAAATGTGGAAAAGGGTGTATAATTAAGTTCTGTTTTTTCCTGACTTCTTTACTACCTGAGAGATTATTCAACAAGCTTTGGTAATGAATCCACAGGTATTTGAATGAAAAAAAAAAAAAAAAAGGACTGAAAAGTACCATAGTTCTCTTCATGTTTTCAGTCACATGACAGGTGCCATTTGTACCATGTAGCCTTCTGCTTCTGTTTGGGAGAATAGCATTCCAGCTTTAATTGTGGGGTGAATCCTGATGTCTCCATCTTGTTTCAAGTACAAGGGGTGAACAGGTCACATAACAATACAGTTTCATCTTGGATTCTCTTCTTTCATTTGTAGGCTGAGCAGGTCAGCCTTTCCATCATTCTGCTAGTTCAGTGAATCACCGGTCAAAAGTTCCCCTGCACTGTAGCAGTTTAGCAGCCTTTTATTCAGTTGGGTGAGGAGTGTAGACTTAGAGAGGACTGTAAAAAGCAATAATGCAAAGTGTTTCAGTTCTTTAATGGAATGGTGTTAGTCATATTTCTGGCTTTTAAAATGCTGTTGGGGAAAAAGCATTTTTCTGTGTTTCAAATATACGGTATTTTCACGCAATTCAGTAAGAAAAAAACCCCCACCGCTCCTGATTTTATAAATACTCCCATGTGATTCGTTAGTTCAAGAAGTTACATTATCTTTGTTTAGCAGCTTCTGTGGCTCTTAGCAACTATGCTAATTACGTAGCTTTGCTAACAAGTTAATGGTTAATGCATTCTATTAACCACTGCAACTGCAAAAATGCAGGGTTTTTATTTTTATTTTTTTCTCTTCTTCTGTGCAGTCTCTTTTCCTAATCATTTCCAGGAAGGGTACAGGAGGGGTACAAGTTTCAGTGTGTATGCATGCATGCACATTTAGGGGAGCAGTCGGCAGTGCTGTGGGCAGGGTCAACCTGGAGAGCTTCACCTGGTAAGGATTCTGCTCCTGTGCCATGGTGGTGTTGGAAACCCTGAACTGTGGGGTTTCCATCAGGGGAAAGAACAAATCTGCCCTTTTACAGCTTTGTCTGCTTGCAGCTGCCACTTCCTCTGCCTGAAATTTTCTTCTCCCTCTTTTCCACCTAGATTACCTTTTCTGATGCCCCCCTTTTTTTCTTTAAAAAAAAAAGCAGCTTTATTGAGATATAATTCACATGCCATAGAATTCACCCATCTGAAGTGTACAATTCAGTGGTTTTTAGGATATTCACAGATACATGCAACCATCACCATAGTCAATTTTAGAACATTCTAATCACCCCAAAAAGAAACCCTGTACCCTTTAGCTATCACCCCATCTTCTTGCCCCCAGAGCTTAGCAAGCACTAATCTATTTTCTGTCTTTACAGATTTCTCTATTATGAACTTTTATGTGAATGGGATCACATACTATGTGACTGGCCCCTTTCACTTAGCATAATTTTCTCACGGTTTAACCATGTTGTAACATGTGTCAGTACTTCATTCTTTTTTTATGGCTGAATAAGATTTCATTGTATGGACATATCATATTTTGTTTATCCATTTATCTGTTGATGAACATTTGGGTCATTTCCACCTTTTGGCTATTGTAAATAATGTTGGTATGAATATGGGTGTACAAATATCTCTTTGAGATCCTGCTTTTAATTCTTTTGGATAAATGGGTAATTAAGACATTTTTAATTTTAAATTTTTTAGTGGCCATGTTAAAAAAGTCAAAACAGAAACAGGTGGAATTAATTTTAATAATATATTTAATTGAGCTCAGTATATCCACAGTATTATCATTTAAACATGGCATCAATTAAAAATTTTAATGAGGTATTTTGCATTATTTTTTCGTACTAAGTTTTTGAAATCCAGATTGTATTTTGCACTTCTGGCACAACTTAATTTGAACTAGTGCATTTCAAGTGGTCAATATCCACATGTGGTTAATGGCTACTATATCTGACAGCACAACTCTAAGCACTGAGGTGCTTGGGATTCAGGAAGAGCTGACTGTATTATGATAGCTGCTGTTAAACCCCAATTGTTCTCTCTCTCTCTCTCTTTTTGTCTCATTCCTTGAGAAATATACACACACATAAGCTCTTGTCAAAACACTTAACCTCACTGACAGATCCTTCTGACTTGATTCTGTGAGAAGGGCTGTATGATCTGGTGCTTGATATTATGAACTAAGTTCAACTTGGGTTTCTACTAAGAAGCATATAAATCTGAAATACAAAATGTGATCCAGTGAAATGTGTTTACACGCATATGCTCAGCCACTTTGAAAAACCTCAAATCATGAAAGAAGATGATTGACACTTTGCTGTTACAACTTTTTGTCAGCTCTGATGACTGTTTTATTTATAGCTGGTGACAATGAATTTTGTAGGATGGGCCAGTCCATATGGGTAGTGGTTGATGTGAGAGGATTATCATTACAGTTTCAGCACATGTTTTTAATAGTGGCACGTTGTATATTTTGAGTCAGTGCTTGAAACCATATGACATTAGGAATATATAAAGAAAAAGAAATAAGTGAGGGAGATTAAGAGGTATAAACTTCCATTTGTAAAATAAATGAGTCATGGGGATGAAAAGTACAACCTGGGGAATATAATCATTAATAATGTAATATTTGTATGGTGACATATGGTAACTAGACTTATTGTGGTGATCATTTTGTAATGTATAGAAACACTGAATCACTATGTTGTGCACTGGGAACTAACATAGTGTTGTAGGTCAATTACTTCAAAACAAACAAACAAACATAGAAAAAGAGATCAGATTTGTGGGTGCCAGAGGAAGGGAGTAGGGGAAGAGGGAATTGCATGAAGGTGGTCAAAAGGTACAAACTTCCAGTTATAAGGTAAATAACTACTAGGGATGTAATGTAAAACATAATAATTATAATTAACATGAAAGTTGTTATATATGAAAGTTGTTAAGAGAGTAAATCTTCAGAGCTCTCATCACAAGGAAAATTTTTTTTCTTTTATTTTACATCTGTATGAGATGATGGATGTTCACTAAACTTATTGTGGCAATCATTTCATGATGTATGTAAGTCAAATCGTTATGTTGTACACCTTAAACTTATACAGTGCTCTATGTGAATTACATCTCAATAAAACTGGGGGGGGCAAAGAAAAAGAGCTTCTTTCAAGACAACTAATGTGATGTGATAGTTATTAATATAATATTGCTCCTTTTCATCTGACTTATCAAACACATGATTAAGGGGGGGACAAGACTACATAACTGATGCTTTCATTTGTGCTCATTCTGTGTTTATATGTTTAAATCTGACCTGTGCTAGTGAAGTCTTTTAGAAACAGTCTTCTAGACCAATGGATGATGGTACAGCTCCCAGATTTGCCATTGGCTGGGGCAAGTTTATTTAGTTTCTTTGGAACTCCACATTCTCATCTGCAACAAAAAGCGTTAAAGTGACGATAAAAATCTATGAAAGTATTTAGCACAGTGGCAGACAGGCAGTCAGCTCATATTTTCTTTTTCACTCCCAGAATCCCAGGTATTAGTACATAGTTCTTGTTCAGTTCTGTTCAGAGGTAGAAGTATGATGTTACAATTTTTCTGCATACAGGTCTTTCATATCCTTAGGTAGGTTTATTCCTAGATATTTTATTACAATTGCATTTTTAGGAGCAGCAAGGGTAGTGCCACTGAAATAAAGGCGTCTTTACATTTTTTATAGACCACTGGAGTCAACTGGATTTAAAATTCACTGGGAAAAATTTTGTGAACTATCTTAACTATCTTGATGTTATAAAAGCATGTAATCTTGTACTTTTGACATCTGGGAAATTAAGCTTTGAACACTGGTAACTTCTAATCTTCTGTAGTTTCATGGTCTTGCATTTGTTTCAGATTGGCTGTTAGTCATCACCACCTTTCTGCTCCAACTGAAACCATTTTCACTGAGGCCAGGATGGGACAGGATGGCTTTGATTTTGAATCACTGTAAAAACAACTTTTATGTGTTGAGCTGCATGGAATTTTTATTTGCGCACTGAATTTTATTTTATGGTTACAAAAGGCAAATAAAAAGGCACTTATATTTAGCAGATGAAAAGAGACATATAAAAATGATAAATTTTGCTGTGAACATCTCTGACCTAATATAGTAACCATCTCAGTTTCTAAAGCCTAATTATTTTTCGGAGAAACTTTTTACTCTGCTTATACAACTCAGTTAAGAAGAATGCAAATAGCCCCATAGGTATCCCCAGTATAGAGCAACATTATTAACTATTGTTTATTAATTGCTTTTTAGGTTAAGAAAATTGGTAAAGGAAGCTTTAAAATTTTTAAAGTCAAGGGGACTGTTGCTTTTCCTCCTGGGTCCTCTGTACTAATTGATCTTTTAACCACACACATAGTGGTTTGATGTCAATATTTATAGCTACATCAAGACATAATTTGTTAAAGGAGTTAAGTGTTCATAGTTGTATGGGTTGAAATAAGGAGAAGCTGATTCCTTCATGCAGGAGTTGATTCTACAGCAAGATTCTAAAGCAAAATAAAAATATGAACAGGCAGTCAGGAATGGGCAGATTGTGAGCACATTCAAACTCTGAGAAGAAAATGTAAAAGTAAAACCTGACCTTGAATAGGTAGAAATAAACCTATTTTTGGTTATCAGAAAATGAAGAGAAAGCTCACTGCATGGATATTTGAAGTAAAGGTGGGTAAACAGGGCTTGGAGGGATTGGTGATCCTAGTGTTTATGGAAACCTGG
Source organism: Neophocaena asiaeorientalis asiaeorientalis (assembly GCF_003031525.2). Classification (NCBI taxonomy): domain Eukaryota; kingdom Metazoa; phylum Chordata; class Mammalia; order Artiodactyla; family Phocoenidae; genus Neophocaena; species Neophocaena asiaeorientalis. The sequence continues at coordinate 5,968,891 of NW_020174712.1, read as the reverse complement.
CTCCTCATGAACTTTTGTAGCAGATTTGCAAACTGTTTACATGGCGGGGGGGCCCTGAAGTATGAATAGAACCAGGATGGAAGTCAGGTCTGAACACAACACCACCATGACTGCCAGATCCTCCTTGAGACACTGGCCCCTTATTCGAGGATGGTGCCTTCTAAAATGGGTGTGGCCACCCACACAAGGATCTGTGGGCAAGGATGTTCAGTGCAGTATTGTTTATAAAGTAAAGCAGAACAAAACGAAACCCAAGCCTGGGAATACCTAAAAGAGGCAAAACATTTAAATAACTTATAGTACATCCTTATCATAAATCCTATGAGGCTGTTAAAAAGAGGTTGAGGTTGGGCTTCCCTGCTGGCGCAGTAGTTGAGAGTCCCCCTGCCGATGCAGGGGACGTGGGTTCGTGCCCTGGTCCAGGAAGATCCCACATGCCGTGGAGCGGCTAGGCCTGTGAGCCATGGCCGCTGAGCCTGTGCATCCGGAGCCTGTGCTCCGCAACGGGAGAGGCCACAATAGTGAGAGGCCCGCGTATGGCAAA
>NW_020174712.1:5902087-5965036 GCF_003031525.2 Neophocaena asiaeorientalis asiaeorientalis | reverse complement strand
GGGCTATTGTAAATAGAGCTGCAATGAACATTTTGGTACATGACTCTTTTTGAATTTTGGTTTTCTCAGGGTATATGCCCAGTAGTGGGATTGCTGGGTCATATGGTAATTCTATTTGTAGTTTTTTAAGGAACCTCCATACTGTTCTCCATAGTGGCTGAACCAATTCACATTCCCACCAGCAGTGCAAGAGTGTCCCCTTTTCTCCACACCCTCTCCAGCATTTATTGTTTCTAGATTTTTTGATGATGGCCATTCTGACTGGTGTGAGATGATATCTCATTGTAGTTTTGATTTGCATTTCTCTAATGATTAATGATGTTGAGCATTCTTTCATGTGTTTGTTGGCATTCTGTATATCTTCTTTGGAGAAATGTCTATTTAGGTCTTCTGCCCATTTTTGGATGGGGTTGTTTGTTTTTTTGTTATTGAGCTGCATGAGCTGCTTGTAAATTTTGGAGATTAATCCTTTGTCAGTTGCTTCATTTGCAAATGTTTTCTCCCATTCTGAGGGTTGTCTTTTGGTCTTGGTTATGGTTTCCTTTGCTGTGCAAAAGCTTTGAAGTTTCATTAGGTCCCATTTGTTTATTTTTGTTTTTATTTCCATTACTCTAGGAGGTGGGTCAGAAAGGATCTTGCTGTGATTTATGTCATAGAGTGTTCTTCCTATGTTTTCCTCTAAGAGTTTGATAGTTTCTGGCCTTACATTTAGGTCTTTAATCCATTTTGAGCTTATTTTTGTGTATGGTGTTAGGGAGTGATCTAATCTCATACTTTTACATGTACCTGTCCAGTTTTCCCAGCACCATTTATTGAAGAGGCTGTCCTTTCTCCACTGTACATTCCTGCCTCCTTTATCAAAGATAAGGTGTCCATATGTGCGTGGGTTTATCTCTGGGCTTTCTATCCTGTTCCACTGATCTATCTTTCTGTTTTTGTGCCAGTACCATACTGTCTTGATTACTGTTGCTTTGTAGTATAGTCTGAAGTCAGGGAGCCTGATTCCTCCAGCTCCTTTTTTCGTTCTCAAGATTGCTTTGGCTATTCGGGGTCTTTTGTGTTTCCATACAAATTGCGAAATTTTTTGTTCTAGTTCTGTGAAAAATGCCAGTGGTAGTTTGATAGGGATTGCATTGAATCTGTAGATTGCTTTGGGTAGTAGAGTCATTTCACAATGTTGATTCTTCCCATCTAAGAACATGGTATATCTCTCCATCTATTTGTATCATCTTTAATTTCTTTCATCAGTGTCATAATTTTCTGCATACAGGTCTTTCATATCCTTAGGTAGGTTTATTCCTAGATATTTTATTACAATTGCATTTTTAGGAGCAGCAAGGGTAGTGCCACTGAAATAAAGGCGTCTTTACATTTTTTATAGACCACTGGAGTCAACTGGATTTAAAATTCACTGGGAAAAATTTTGTGAACTATCTTAACTATCTTGATGTTATAAAAGCATGTAATCTTGTACTTTTGACATCTGGGAAATTAAGCTTTGAACACTGGTAACTTCTAATCTTCTGTAGTTTCATGGTCTTGCATTTGTTTCAGATTGGCTGTTAGTCATCACCACCTTTCTGCTCCAACTGAAACCATTTTCACTGAGGCCAGGATGGGACAGGATGGCTTTGATTTTGAATCACTGTAAAAACAACTTTTATGTGTTGAGCTGCATGGAATTTTTATTTGCGCACTGAATTTTATTTTATGGTTACAAAAGGCAAATAAAAAGGCACTTATATTTAGCAGATGAAAAGAGACATATAAAAATGATAAATTTTGCTGTGAACATCTCTGACCTAATATAGTAACCATCTCAGTTTCTAAAGCCTAATTATTTTTCGGAGAAACTTTTTACTCTGCTTATACAACTCAGTTAAGAAGAATGCAAATAGCCCCATAGGTATCCCCAGTATAGAGCAACATTATTAACTATTGTTTATTAATTGCTTTTTAGGTTAAGAAAATTGGTAAAGGAAGCTTTAAAATTTTTAAAGTCAAGGGGACTGTTGCTTTTCCTCCTGGGTCCTCTGTACTAATTGATCTTTTAACCACACACATAGTGGTTTGATGTCAATATTTATAGCTACATCAAGACATAATTTGTTAAAGGAGTTAAGTGTTCATAGTTGTATGGGTTGAAATAAGGAGAAGCTGATTCCTTCATGCAGGAGTTGATTCTACAGCAAGATTCTAAAGCAAAATAAAAATATGAACAGGCAGTCAGGAATGGGCAGATTGTGAGCACATTCAAACTCTGAGAAGAAAATGTAAAAGTAAAACCTGACCTTGAATAGGTAGAAATAAACCTATTTTTGGTTATCAGAAAATGAAGAGAAAGCTCACTGCATGGATATTTGAAGTAAAGGTGGGTAAACAGGGCTTGGAGGGATTGGTGATCCTAGTGTTTATGGAAACCTGGCTCCTCATGAACTTTTGTAGCAGATTTGCAAACTGTTTACATGGCGGGGGGGCCCTGAAGTATGAATAGAACCAGGATGGAAGTCAGGTCTGAACACAACACCACCATGACTGCCAGATCCTCCTTGAGACACTGGCCCCTTATTCGAGGATGGTGCCTTCTAAAATGGGTGTGGCCACCCACACAAGGATCTGTGGGCAAGGATGTTCAGTGCAGTATTGTTTATAAAGTAAAGCAGAACAAAACGAAACCCAAGCCTGGGAATACCTAAAAGAGGCAAAACATTTAAATAACTTATAGTACATCCTTATCATAAATCCTATGAGGCTGTTAAAAAGAGGTTGAGGTTGGGCTTCCCTGCTGGCGCAGTAGTTGAGAGTCCCCCTGCCGATGCAGGGGACGTGGGTTCGTGCCCTGGTCCAGGAAGATCCCACATGCCGTGGAGCGGCTAGGCCTGTGAAAAAAAAAAAAAAAAAAAAAAGCTGAGGTTTATAAACTAGTACGGAAAGATGTCCACTATATATCAAGTAAGAAAAGGCAACTTGCAGAAGAGTATACACACTATGAGTCTATTTGTGTTAAACATATGTATATATACACACTGCAAAATGTACTTTTATAAGTACATTTGAAAAATGAAATAGTTAATAAAATAAACTGCCTAAGGTCTAAAAAAATAAATAAATAGAAGTCATTAAAATAAAATGGAATTTAACATTTAAATACGAGTTTACCTTTATAAATTATGGGCCATTTTTGTACATTAGGTAAGTTTTCTAGAGTTTTTGAAACATCTTTTTTTTTGAATTTTATTTTATTTATTTTTTATACAACAGGTTCTTATTAGTTATCCATTTTATACATATTAGTGTATATATGTCAATCCCAATCACCCAATTCATCGCACCACCAACACCATCCCTGCACCACCACTTTCCCCCTTTGGTGTCCATATGTTTGTTCTCTACATCTGTGTCTCAATTTCTGCCTGGCAAACCGGTTTATCTGTACTATATTTCTAGATTCCACATATATGTGTTAATATATGATATTTGTTTTTCTCTTTCTGACTTACTTCACTCTATATGACAGTCTCTAGATTCATCCACATCCTACAAATGACCCAATTTTGTTCCTTTCTATGGCTGAGTAATATTCCATTGTATATATGTACCACATCTTCTTTATCCATTCATCTGTCGATGGGCATTTAGATTACTTCCATAACCTGGCTATTGTAAATAGTGCTGCAATGAACATTGGTGCATGTGTCTTTTTGAATTATGGTTTTCTCTGGGTATATGCCCAGTAGTGGGATTGCTGGGTCATACGGTAATTCACTTTTTAGTTTTTTAAGGAACCTCCATACTGTTCTCCATAGTGGCTGTATCAATTTACATTCCCACCAACAGTGCAAGAGGATTCCCTTTTCTCCACACCCTTCTGCAAAATGTACTTTTATAAGTACATTTGAAAAATGAAATAGTTAATAAAATAAACTGCCTAAGGTCTAAAAAAATAAATAAATAGAAGTCATTAAAATAAAATGGAATTTAACATTTAAATACGAGTTTACCTTTATAAATTATGGGCCATTTTTGTACATTAGGTAAGTTTTCTAGAGTTTTTGAAACATCTTTTTTTTTGAATTTTATTTTATTTATTTTTTATACAACAGGTTCTTATTAGTTATCCATTTTATACATATTAGTGTATATATGTCAATCCCAATCACCCAATTCATCGCACCACCAACACCATCCCTGCACCACCACTTTCCCCCTTTGGTGTCCATATGTTTGTTCTCTACATCTGTGTCTCAATTTCTGCCTGGCAAACCGGTTTATCTGTACTATATTTCTAGATTCCACATATATGTGTTAATATATGATATTTGTTTTTCTCTTTCTGACTTACTTCACTCTATATGACAGTCTCTAGATTCATCCACATCCTACAAATGACCCAATTTTGTTCCTTTCTATGGCTGAGTAATATTCCATTGTATATATGTACCACATCTTCTTTATCCATTCATCTGTCGATGGGCATTTAGATTACTTCCATAACCTGGCTATTGTAAATAGTGCTGCAATGAACATTGGTGCATGTGTCTTTTTGAATTATGGTTTTCTCTGGGTATATGCCCAGTAGTGGGATTGCTGGGTCATACGGTAATTCACTTTTTAGTTTTTTAAGGAACCTCCATACTGTTCTCCATAGTGGCTGTATCAATTTACATTCCCACCAACAGTGCAAGAGGATTCCCTTTTCTCCACACCCTCTCCAGTATTTGTTGTTTTCAGATTTTCTGATGATGCCCATTCTAACTGGTGTGAGGTGATACCTCATTGTAGTTTTGATTTGCATTTCTCTAACAATTAGTGATGTTGAGCAGCTTTTCATGTGCTTCTTGGCCATCTGTATGTCTTCTTTGGAGAAATGTGTATTTAGGTCTTCTGCCCATTTTTGGATTGGGTTGTTTATTTCTTTAATATTGAGCTGCATGAGCTGTTTTTGTAACTTGGAGATTAATCCTTTGTCCATTGATTCGTTTGCAAATACTTATTTCCATTCTGAGGGTTGTCTTTTCATCTTGTTTGTAGTTTCCTTTGCTGTACAAAGCTTTTAAGTTTCATTAGGTCAGATTTGTTTATTTTTGTTTTTATTTCCATTACTCTAGGAGGTGTATCAAAAAAGATCTTGTTGTGATTTATGTCAAAGAGTGTTCTTCCTTTGTTTTCCTCTAAGAGTTTTATAGTGTCCAGTCTTACATTTAGGTCTCTAATCCATTTTGAGGTTATTTTTCTGTATGCTGTAAGGGAGTGTTCTAATTTCATTCTTTTACATGTAGCTGTCCAGTTTTCCAGCACCACTTACTGAAGAGACTGTTTTTTCTCCATTGTATATCCTTGCCTCCTTTGTCATAGATTGACCATAGGTGCGTGGGTTTATCTCTGGGCTTTCTATCCTGTTCCATTGATCTATATTTCTGTTATGGGGCCAGTACCATATTGTCTTGATTACTATAGCTTTGTAGTATAGTCTGAAGTCAGGGAGTCTGATTCCTCCAGCTCCATTGTTTTCCCTCAAGACTGCTTTGGCTATTTGGGGTCTTCTGTGTCTCCATACAAATTTTAAGATTTTTTGTTCTAGTTTTGTAAAAAATGCCATTGGTAATTTGATAGGGATTGCATTGAATCTGTAGATTGCTTTGGGTAATATAGTCATTTTCACAATATTGATTCTTCCAATCCAAGAACATGGTATATTTCTCTATCTGTTTGTATCATCTTTAATTTCTTTCATCAGTGCCTAATAGTCTCCTGCATACAGGTATTTTGTCTCCCTAGGTAGGTTTATTCCTAGGTATTTTCTTCTTTTTATTGCAATGGTAAATGGGAGTGTTTCCTTAATTTCTCTTTAAGATTTTTCATCATTAGTGTATAGGAATGCAAGAGATTTCTGTGCATTAATTTTGTATCCTGCAACTTTACCAGATTCATTGATTAGCTCTAGTAGTTTTCTGATGGCATCTTTAGGATCCTCTGTGTATCGTATCATGTCATCTGCAAACAGTGACAGTTTTACTTCTTCTTTTCCAATTTGTATTCCCTTTATTTCCTTTTCTTCTCTCATTGCCATGGCTAGGACTCCCAAAACTATATTGAAAATAGTGACAAGAGTGGACATCCTTGTCTGGTTCCTGATCTTAGAGGAAATGCTTTCAGTTTTTCACCATTGAGAATGATGTTTGCTGTGGGTTTGTTGTATGTGGCCTTTATTATGTTGAGGTAGGTTCCCTCTATGCCTACATTCTGGAGAGTTTTTATCGTAAATAGGTGTTGAATTTTGTCAAAAGCTTTTTCTGCATCTATTGAGATTATCATATGGTTTTTATTCCTCAGCTTGCTAATATGGTGTATCACATTGATTGATTTGCATTTATTGAAGAATCCTTGGATTCCTGGGATAAATCCTACTTGATCATGGTGTATGATCCTTTCAAAGTGTTGTTGGATTCTGTTTGCTAGTATTTTGTTGAGGATTTTTGCATTTGTATTCATCAGTGATAATGGTCTGTGATTTTCCTTTTTGGTAGTATCTTTGTCTGGTTTTGGTATCAGGGTGATGGTGGCCTCATAGAATGAGTTTGGGAGTTTTCCTTCCTTTGCAATTTTTTGGAAGAGTTTGAGAAGGATGGGTGTTAGCTCTTCTCTAAATGTTTGTTAGAATTCCCCTGTGAAGCCTTCTGGTCCTGGACTTCTGTTTGTTGGAAGATTTTTTTTTTTTTTGGAAAATTTTAAAGCACCATTTCAATTTCATTACTTGTGACTGGTCTGTTCATATTTTCTATTTCTTCCTGGTTCAGCCTTGGAAGGTTATACCTTTCTGAGAATTTGTCCATGTCTTCCAGGTTTTGCATTTTATTGGCATAGAGTTGCTTGTAGTAGTCTCTTAGGATGTTTTGTATTTCTGCGGTGTCTGTTGTAACTTCTCCTTTTTCATTTCTAAATTTATTGATTTGAGTCCTCTCCCTCTTTTTCTTAATGTGTCTGGCTAATGGTTTATCAATTTTGTTTATCTTCTCAAAGAACCAGCTTTTAGTTTTATTGATCCTTGCTATTGTTTTCTTTGTTTCTATTTCATTCATTCTGCTCTGATCTTTATGATTTCTTTCCTTCTGCTAACTTTGGGTTTTGTTTGTTCTTCTTTCCTTAGTTCCTTTAGGTGTAAGTTTAAATTGTTTATTTGAGATTTTTCTTGTTTCTTGCGGTAGGCTTGTATAGGTATAAACTTCCCTCTAAGAACTGCTTTTGCTGCATCCCATAGGTTTTGGATCATCGTGTTTTCATTGTTATTTGTCTCTAGGTATTTTTTGATTTCCTCTTTGATTTCTTCAGTGATCTCTTGGTTATTTAGTAATGTATTGTTTAGCCTCCATGTGTTTGTGTTTTGTATGTTTTTTTCCCTGTAATTGATTTCTAATCTCATAGCGTTGTGCTCAGAAAAGATGCTTGATATGATTTCAATTTTCTTGAATTTACTGAGGCTTGATTTGTGACCCGAGATGTGATCTGTCCCAGAGAATGTTCCATGCTTACTTGAGAAGAAAGTGTAATCTGCTGTTTATGGTTGGAATGTCCTATAAATATCAACTAAATCTATCTGGTCTATTGTGTCATTTAAAGCTTGTGTTTCCTTATTAGTTTTCTGTTTGGACGATCTGTCTATTGATGTAAGTGAGGTGTTCAAGTCCCCCACTATTATTGTGTTACTGTCAATTTCCTCTTTATAGCTGTTACCAGTTGCCTTATGTATTGAGGTGCTCTTATGTTGGGTGCATATATATTTATAATTGTTATATCTTCTTCTTGGATTGATCCCTTGATCATTATGTAGTGTCCTTCCTTGTCTCTTGTAACATTCTTTATTTTAAAGTCTATTTTATCTGATATGCATATTGCTATTACAGCTTTATTTTGATTTCCATTTGCATGGAATATCTTTTTCCATCCCCTCACTTTCAGTCTGTATGTGTCCCTATATCTGAAGTGGGTCTCTTGTAGACCGCATATATATGGGTCTTGCTTTTGTATCCATTTAGCGAGCCTGCATCTTTTGGTTGGAGCATTTAATCCATTCACATTTAAGGTAGTTATCGATATGTATGTTCCTATGACCATTTTCTTAATTGTTATGGGTTTGTTTTTGTAGGTCTTTTTCTTCTCTTGTGTTTCCCACTTAGAAAAGTTCCTTTAGCATTTGTTGTAGACCTGGTTTGGTGGTGCTGAATTCTCTTAGCTTTTGCTTGTCTGTAAAGCTTTTGATTTCTCTATCAAATGTGAATGAGATCCTTGCCAGGGAGAGTCATCTTGGTTGTAGGTTCTTCCCTTTCATCACTTTAAATATGTCATGCCACTCCCTTCTGGCTTGTAGAGTTTCTGCTGAGAAATCAGCTATTTACCTTATGGGAGTTCCCTTGTATGTTATTTATTATTTTTCCCATGTTGGTTTCAGTAATTTTTCTTTGTGTTTAATTTTTGTCAATTTGATTACTATGTGTCTTGGTGTGTTTCTTTTTGGGTTTATCCTGCCTGGGACTCTCTGCACTTCCTGGACTTGGGTGGCTATTTCCTTTACCATGTTTGGGAAGTTTTCGACTATAATATCTTCAAATATTTTCTCAGGTCCTTTCTCTCTCTCTTCTCCGTCTGGGCCCCCTATAATGCGAATGTTGTGTTTAATGTTGTCCCATAAATCTCTTAAGCTGTCTTCATTCTTTTTTCTTTATTCTCTTCATTGGCAGTTAATTCTACCATTCTGTCTTCCAGATCACTTATCCATTCTTCTGCCTCAGTTATTCTGCTGCTGTTTCCTTCTAGTGTATTTTTCATTTTAGTTATTGTATTGCTCATCTCTGTTTGTTTGTTCTTTAATTTTTTAATTTTTTTTTTTTTTTTTTTTGGTTTTTTTTTTTTTTTTTTTTTTTTTTTTTTTTTTTTTTTTTTTTTTTAATTTTTTCTATTTCTTTTTTTTTTTTTATATTTATTTATTTATTTATGGCTGTGTTGGGTCTTCGTTTCTGTGTGAGGGCTTTCTCCAGTTGTGGCAAGCGGGGGCCACTCTTCATCGCGGTGCGCGGGCCTCTCACTATTGCGGCCTCTCTTGTTGCGGAGCACAGGCTCCAGACGCGCAGGCTCAGTAGCTGTGGCTCACGGGCCCAGTTGCTCCGCGGCATGTGGGATCTTCCCAGACCGGGCTCGAACCCGTGTCCCCTGCATTGGCAGGCAGATTCTCAACCACTGCGCCACCAGGGAAGCCCCTTGGTGTGTTTCTTCTTGGGTTTATCCTGCCTGGGACTCTCTGCACTTCCTGGACTTGGGTGGCTATTTCCTTTACCATGTTTGGGAAGTTTTCGACTATAATATCTTCAAATATTTTCTCAGGTCCTTTCTCTCTCTCTTCTCCGTCTGGGCCCCCTATAATGCGAATGTTGTGTTTAATGTTGTCCCATAAATCTCTTAAGCTGTCTTCATTCTTTTTTCTTTATTCTCTTCATTGGCAGTTAATTCTACCATTCTGTCTTCCAGATCACTTATCCATTCTTCTGCCTCAGTTATTCTGCTGCTGTTTCCTTCTAGTGTATTTTTCATTTTAGTTATTGTATTGCTCATCTCTGTTTGTTTGTTCTTTAATTCTTCTAGATCTTTGTTAAACATTTCTTGCACCTTCTCAATCTTTGCCTTCATTCTTTTTCTGAGGTCCTGGATCATCTGCACTATCATTATTCTGAATTCTTTTTCTGGAAGATTGCCTATCTTCACTTCATTTAATTGTTTTCCTGGAGTTTTACCTTGTTCCTTCATCTGGTACCTAGCCCTGTGCCTCTTCATCTTGTCTATCTTTCTGTGAATGTGGTTTTTGTTCCATAGGCTGCAGGATTGTAGTTTTTCTTGCTTCTGCTGTCTGCCCTCTGGTGGATGAGGCTGTCTAAGAGGCATGTGCAAGTTTTCTGATGGGAGGGTCTAGTGGTGGGTAGAGCTGGCTGTTGCTCTGGTGGTCAGAGCTCAGTAAAACTTTAATCTGCTTGTCTGCTGATGGGTGATGCTGGGTTCCCCTTGTGTTGGTTTTTTGGCCTGAGGTGACCCAACACTGGAGCCTTCCTGGGCTCTTTGGTGGGAGTATTGGAGCACTCTGGGAGGGCTCATGCCAAGTACTTCCCAGAACTTCTGCTGCCAGTGTCCTTGTCCTCATGGTGAGACAGAGCCACCCCCCGCCTCTGCGGTAGACCCTCCAACACTAGCAGGTAGGTCTGGTTCAGCCTCCTATGGGGTCACTGCTCCTTCACCTGGGTTCTGATATGCGCACACTACTTTGTGTGTGCCCTCCGAGAGTGGAGTCTCTGTTTCCCCCAGTCCTATCGAAGTCCTGCAATCAAATCCCGCTAGGCTTCAAAGTATGATTCTCTAGGAATTCCTTCTCCCGTTGCCTGTCCCCCAGGTTGGGAAGCCTGACGTGGGGCTCAGAACCTTCACTCCAGTGGGTGGACTTCTGTGGTATGTGTTCTCCAGTCTGTGAGTCACCCACCCAGCGGTTATGGGATTTGATTTTACTGTGATTGTGCCCCTTCCTACCATCTCATTGAGGCTTCTCCTTTGTCTTTGGATGTGGGGTGTCTTTTCTGGTGAGTTCCAGTGTCTTCCTGTCAATGATTGTTCAGCAGTTAGTTGTGATTCTGGTGTTCTTGCAAGAGGTCGTGACAGTACCTCCTTCTACTCCGCCATCTTGAACCAATCTCTGAAACATCTTTAAACAGATGTTTCTTTTAAGTTTATATTTCCAAGAAACTTTTGGTACCTAGCCCTGTGCCTCTTCATCTTGTCTATCTTTCTGTGAATGTGGTTTTTGTTCCATAGGCTGCAGGATTGTAGTTTTTCTTGCTTCTGCTGTCTGCCCTCTGGTGGATGAGGCTGTCTAAGAGGCTTGTGCAAGTTTTCTGATGGGAGGGACTAGTGGTGGGTAGAGCTGGCTGTTGCTCTGGTGGTCAGAGCTCAGTAAAACTTTAATCTGCTTGTCTGCTGATGGGTGATGCTGGGTTCCCCTTGTGTTGGTTTTTTGGCCTGAGGTGACCCAACACTGGAGCCTTCCTGGGCTCTTTGGTGGGAGTATTGGAGCACTCTGGGAGGGCTCATGCCAAGTACTTCCCAGAACTTCTGCTGCCAGTGTCCTTGTCCTCATGGTGAGACAGAGCCACCCCCCGCCTCTGCGGTAGACCCTCCAACACTAGCAGGTAGGTCTGGTTCAGCCTCCTATGGGGTCACTGCTCCTTCACCTGGGTTCTGATATGCGCACACTACTTTGTGTGTGCCCTCCGAGAGTGGAGTCTCTGTTTCCCCCAGTCCTATCGAAGTCCTGCAATCAAATCCCGCTAGGCTTCAAAGTATGATTCTCTAGGAATTCCTTCTCCCGTTGCCTGTCCCCCAGGTTGGGAAGCCTGACGTGGGGCTCAGAACCTTCACTCCAGTGGGTGGACTTCTGTGGTATGTGTTCTCCAGTCTGTGAGTCACCCACCCAGCGGTTATGGGATTTGATTTTACTGTGATTGTGCCCCTTCCTACCATCTCATTGAGGCTTCTCCTTTGTCTTTGGATGTGGGGTGTCTTTTCTGGTGAGTTCCAGTGTCTTCCTGTCAATGATTGTTCAGCAGTTAGTTGTGATTCTGGTGTTCTTGCAAGAGGTCGTGACAGTACCTCCTTCTACTCCGCCATCTTGAACCAATCTCTGAAACATCTTTAAACAGATGTTTCTTTTAAGTTTATATTTCCAAGAAACTTTGCTGGCAAGTGAGAAATAAAGTTTATTTACTTGGGGTCGTGTATAAATACTGAATGTTAAATGTTTGTTGTGGAAAGATAAAAAAGGCATTAATGCATCAATTACTATTCAGTTCAACATTTTAAACATATTGTTAAAATAAATTGTCCAAATATATTGTGATATTCAAAATTATAACAAAATTATGTCAATATAACTCTGCTTATTAAATATTGATATACAGATTGTGTATATTATATAATTTATAAGCATATATTACATATTATTCAGTATTTTATATAAAAATACAGTATTTTACAGGAACTGCATTTTCAAGCAGAATGCCATTTTTTTGTTGACATTTTATATAAACTCTACCCTCTGAGTAATATTTACCTTAAAGAAATGATAGAGCCCTTTGGACAAATAAATTTAGACCAAATTTTCCCTTCTGGTTTCCACTGAACTGAGTAGTTGAAACATTTTTGTTTTTTAAACCAACAGATATTTTAGCATGAATTTTATTTTTATTTAAACCAAGTTAGGAATTCGTGTGGTGTTTACTTTGGAGTTGGGAATTAAGCCTCAAGAATGATCCTGTCTGATTGAAAAAGTTGTCAAAAGCAAATGTATCCGCAAGAATGAAAATACAGGGAATTGTGTTTGGGGAGAATGCTCAATCATCTGTGCCATTTGCACTCTAGGAAAATTTGACTAGTGTAGCTGCTGTGGACCAGAGCCAGGGTCACGTCCAGTAATACCTGACTCTGAGTTACAGCCCCAGTTAAAAAACAAAACAAACCAGAACAAAGTACGTCAGAGTCACACATAATACCTTCTACACCTACCTGACAGATCGCTGCCTGGAACATGGTAACATTTCAGTCAGTTCAGTTGCAGGTAAATATCGTAAGGGGACATTGTCCCTGCCTCTTTCAGTCCTGCTTTAATGACCTGGCCAGCCGTCTCACCATCTTCCAGGAATCTCACAAGAGCCTGTCCTGGGGGCTAGGCTCTGTTCTGGAGTCTTCCCAAGATTGCCCTCTCGCTTGCCTTCATGGTTTAATGTTTCCCTTCCCCGAGCCTTCCGTTGCTTGGATTAGTATTAGTGTAAAGAATACAGGCTTTAGGTCACAGCTCCCACCTGGGTAAATTTTTTAACTTCTTTGTGCTTTGTCTGCTTCATCTCTGAAACAGGTTAATTCATTACATTAACTCATTAAAACCCTAAGCCTTGCTAGGAAGGTTTACAGATCATGGGTCTTTTCATTTGCAAGGGATGGGGAAGAGAGGAAAAAGCAGAGAGAATTTAAAGATAATGGGATAAACTTGAGAACTTATTTAGATAACAGCTGTGTTTTTTGCTTTGAAGTGATTTAGTTTATTTATTCATTTTACAAACTTTTATTAGTTAGCCCCAGCTATTTACCAGACATTGTGCTAGGCTCTGGCTATACAAACACACAGAGAACCCAGTTCCATGAGCTCCTATTTTCATGGGGAAGGAAGTGGTAAGAGACATAAGAACAGGTATAAACTAAAAGTGTTATGAGTTATATTGTCAGGCAGGGGGAGGCATCCAGAGTAGCACAGAATTCTGTCTGTGACATAGAAAGTCGTCACAGAGGAGGAGATATTTGCCCTGAATTTTGAAAGTTGGGTGAAGGTTCATTAGGTGGGCTGGTAGGAAGGACATCTAGGCAGAGTAAGTGGCATGTGAAGAAAAGAAGAGGTTAGAGAGTGCCTGGCCTCTTTGGGAATCAGCAACTGGTTTGTTTGCATGGCTGGAAGCAAGATGTGAGTGGAGGACCCTTGGGGTTCAATGGTGGACGTGAAGATAAGGGCCTCGAGAGCCAGGGAGAGGTATCCAGATTTTATCCTGCAAGCATGATGCCAATGATGTGATGAGGTCACAGAAACCAGCAGAGAACACAATTATGAAAAGGTTATCTCTTTTGAAAAGCAAAGTAAAGAAGAAAGGAGAGACTAAAGTATCTATTGAATTTTTCTGTATGATAATTGTGTGTGATCTTTGCAAGAGCAGTGTGAGTGAAACAGAAGGCAGACGGCAAGTCCTTGTGAGTCTAGCAGTGAGTTGGAAGGGTGAGGGTAGAAACTGTTAAGTATAGACAACATGTCAGAAAGCTTAGCTGTGAAGTTTAGAGAGTGATGTCTAAAGCAGGGTTTCTCAACCCCAGCACTACTGACATTTTGGGCCATATGATTCTTTGCTGTGGGGCTGTCCTGTACATTGTAGAATGTTTAGCAGCATCCCTGGCCTCTACTCATGAAATGCCGGCAGCATCCTATTCCCTAGTTGTGTCCTCTTGGCTGGGGGTGGCAAAATCATCCCTGTTTGAGAACCATCAGTAAAGAGGGAGACACAAGGTTAGGAAAAGATTTTTTTCCTTTTTTAGTTTGAAGAGACATAATCGTTCTTGAGAACTAAGAAGGAATGATGGGATAGGATGAAGATAAAGGAAAGAGGTGGGAAATGATGAAGAAAGACCTCAGAGGTGAAGTTGGTGAGGAAAGACCTGAGAGGACAAGGTGTGTGTGGGGTAGGGTGGGGGAAGCTAGCATCCAGCAAGCAGGTAATGGATCAGGCCCTCAGTATGGTGGCTCTGCTTAGCCCTCTTTGCACAGGGTATAGGTAGGTGCTAAATTTTCTCCCTATATGGTCAGAAGTCTCATTTTCAGAGTGTTTAAATTCTAGCCCCTGCTAAGCCATCTTTGGTTACTGCTGTCACCTGGGCCCTGCCCCTGATCTGCTCCCTCCTGCTTTACCTGCTGTCTTTGCCCTGACGGCAGACAGGGTAAGGCTCTCACTAGGCTGGGAGTGGCTGGCCCAGGACAGGCTCATGTGAACAGTAGGGCTCCTGGGGCAGAGATAAGAAAAAGGGATGGAGAAATCCAGTGGGGAATAGGATAGTACAAAGGAGGAACATGCTGCGAGAGGACTTGCTTCCAGCAGCATTTTTGTTGCGCTAGTTTGGCTGCGATAAGCAGTCTAATGAGTACCCATTCGTTGCCTCCTAGTACCCCATTCTGTGCTAAGTGCTGGCAGACACATTTTAATAACTGTAGCCTGAGAATGGCTTTTAGAATCAAGATTTAAAATTTGCTGTTATCCTTATGATTAGCAAAATTTTTGTGTGTATTTTGGTTTGTGTTTGAAATGATGAGAAAGATGAAGGGTTTCAATGTGCTCTTGAGAAAAGACGAGACAGAGATGATGAGAGTTTTCCCATCCAATATTTATATTCTCTTCCTATGTAGAGTAAGCTAAGGTTTTTATTTGGACACTAATCATACATAATTCCTAAAGCATTTCATTTTGATTAAGCTGGCTAGATTTATCTCTCATCATTTTTTTGAAGCATCAGATTTTAAAATCATTTTTTCCTCTGTATGTGACCTAAAATTGTTTTGATTTGTATTTTATTACATAGGGAAATGTTAAAAGAAGGCTTGTTCAAAAGGTTTATTTGCCTAGAGAGACATTTTAATTTTTTTCTCTTTTGTTTTAAAATGATGATTGTGTATATACAGTAGCTGAATTTCCCACCGAATACTCACTGGTTCTGCAGGCTGCATAACTTTGCCATTCTTAGGGTTAATAGAAACATTAACTAACTTGCATCTGGGAAATACTGATTTAACAGATAATTGCTTATTCATGTTTCTGCTGGACATGTTAAGTTTTACGCCACAAAATGAAAACATGAGCAAATCAAGGGTCCTGGGTTACACAACTGATGTGAGTTAAAAGCAGCATCAATAAAACCTGGAGGTTACATTGTAGAGAGATGGACTCTTTCTATTAATTGGGAATTGGTAACAAGGGGATAGAGGGCATCTGCAATGGAAACCTCAGCAAATAACAAGACTTGAGGGGAAAAGCATTTTAAGTAGTGGAAATCTAACCAGTCAAATAATCAAAAAACATGTAAAATGTCTATTAAAATAGAGATTTCCACAGTAGGAGACCATTACAAAAATTCTTTTTTTTTCTGGTTTCGGATACAATTTTATTTAAGCAGAAAGATTACCTGTGATTTTTCCAATCTTCCTTATCTCTTTTAAGCACTATACTGCCATCAGAGTGGTATAAGTAGAAAAGACAGAATCCTGTAGATTTCCATCCCAACCAGTGTCCTTCAACTACATTAAAAATAACTTAATTCTTTTATTCAGGTCTACTTTCTTTTTTTAAAAAAAACATTTATTTATTTATTTTTGGCTGCATTGGGTCTTCGTTCCTGTGTGCAGGCTTTCTCTAGTTGCAGCAAGCTGGGGCTACTCTTCGTTGCAGTGCACGGGCTTCTTGTTGTGGAGCACAGGCTCTAGGCGTGGCCTTCAGTAATTGTGGCATGTGGGCTCAGTAGTTGTGGCTCGTGGGCTCTAGAGTGTGGGCTCAGTAGTTGTGGCACACGGGCTTAGTTGCTCTGCGGCATGTGGGATCTTCCTGAACCAGGGCTTGAACCCCTGTCCCTTGTATTGGCAGGTGGATTCTTAACCACTGTGCCACCAGGGAAGTCCCCCAGGTCTACTCTCTAACTCGTACTCCACTCCCTGATTTCTTTGTCTAATCTTTCACTTCATTAATATTTACCAACTTTTCTGAATTTTAGGTGTCTAATTTTGTATTTCCATGTATTTATCTGAATTTTCTTCAGATTCTAATTTTCTTTAATTATCACATAAAATATATAAACTATAATTTCTCTGTTCTTTCAAGGGATAACATGTACCTAAGAAGAAATGAAGTGGTTTTCCAGTGATCTTTTTTTTCCTAACTTGACATTTTTGATCAGAAATGGTTACATGGAATTAATTCCCAAGTGCTTGTGTTTATCCCCCCCTCCCCTCTTTCCTTCCCTCCCTCCATTTTTCCTTTCCCTTTCATAAAAATTTATTGAGCACTTATAACAGACTAGATTGTGAGTGTCCTGTGCTAAGGGCAATCTGACCCCTTTTGTGAAACTTGAAGCTTTCTGAATGTAAGTATCAGTAGAGCCTTGTTACATTTAGCTAGCATGTCACTTAGTGCTCTTTGGTTTCAGATATTTGAAAATAACACTAAAGGAAAGAGGCCTTTATTGGAAAGATATTGATGGTAGTGATGGCAGTGAGGCTCAAAGAATCAATTGGAGGCTGCCAAAACTAGCCTTGGAAGTAGAAGGAATCAAAAGCTCTCAGGAAGCAGGAACTCTTGCATTTATCTCTGAGCAGGAAGAGTGGGATCAGCATCTTGTTACTGGAGTAAATATCCTGTGATGCTGCCATCCTGGCATCGCTGGATCAAGGGTCCAAGCTGTGAGAAAGATGAGCCGCCCTCCTCAGTCTGGTCATACGCTGCCTATGGGCTGCACCGAAGCTGGAAGGGAAACTCCTTTTGATTTCAGTGAGAGGCAGGTTTCTGGATTTATCTTCCAAAGAGCCAACCCAATGAATGAGGGAACTTAAGTCAGGACATGGTTAGGAAGGGAGAAAGTAGCAAAAGAAAAACTCCCCCTCAAGCCCGAACAAAACCAAAACCAAAAATGAGACAAATATTTACTATGATTAGTATAAATTTGCAAGAGAAATAAATCAATATATGATAATGATCTCAAATTATATCTTTATTTCAACTCTACCTCAGAAAGGATTTGAGAGGTTTCAGTGGAAGACAAAAATAAAACAAAGTCATTGAAATGGTAGAAAAATAAAGAATCAAATACTGCTTTTGCAGAGTTCTGCTAAAAATTTTGTCTGTCTTGTTAACAGCTGTATCAGCAAATTGGTCTGATATAATAGGTGAATAAATATTCACCAAGTGAGTGTGGGTCAGAAAATGCGGGAATGATGATTTTTTAATATAATTTTGTTCCATTTGGCCTCCTGGGAAGGGATCAAGTAAAGTAGGTGAAAAGGGAGACACAAGGTTAGAGACTGACAAAAAGAATTAGAGGGATTTCTCCAAGAGTTCTGATCACAAGGAAAAAAAAATACATTTTTCTTTTTCTTTTATTTTGTATGTATATGAGATGATGGATGGTCACTAAACCTACTGTGGCAATCATTTTATGATATATGTAAGTCAAACCATTATGCTGTACACCTTAAACTTATACAGTGCTGTATGTCAATTATATCTCAGTAAAACTGGAAGGAAATAAAAGAACTAAGGAGATTTAAAGTGCTAGGGTGGGCAGCACTGACTGTATTGTCAATGTTCAACACTGAGTCTCTTTGGATTCTGGAGGCAGTTTCAGAATGAGGTTCTGATCAAGGAAAACCTGGTTGGTAGCCTCTAACTTGCAAGTTGAACAAAAGTTAGCAAGTTACTAACCTCTTTTGTCTCTATAAAATTGGGATGTACTTAGCTCACAATATGATTATGAAAGTCAATTGAGATAAGAAATTTGAAAGTACCTTGAAGACTTCAAGGTAAAAATATTGTAATTAATAAAATCACCCAAATTAGGTACCTTTACTTGCTTTATAAAAATAATTTCACATATGGTCCCCAACCACAAAATTAGGGGCCACCCTTTTATAGAAGAAAAAGCTTTATATTTTGTTTGAATCAGAATCAGCTCCAGGTAACCTTAAGCAACTTGGCACAGATAAAATTGGACAGAAAAACATTTCTTATGAGAAAAAGATTGGGGGAAATTAATTAGCACAAAGTTGGTGAGTTTGTTTACAGAGTGTGGATTAGTCACAACAAAGCTGACAAACTGATTTACAGCTTAAGTGAGAACATTCAATTCCTCATTAAAAAAGTATTCAAAAACCCAATGAACAAATACCATTTCCAATGCAAATATTTTTTCTAAACTTTGTGGTTTTCATGGAACAATATCACATGGGGCTGAGGCTCACGGTTAGACATTATTTGACTGCTTGCCTGGGAGATGAAAACAAAAAAGAAAAAGAAAGAAAACAATAATAATAACAACAACAATAAAAAAAGTCACACTCATTTCTCCTTCTTGAATGAGAGTAACATAGGAAAGAATTGTAATCAAAAGAAAAAAGAAAGCATGTATAGTTCCAAACTTAATGCAAGTCTCTGACTGACCTCCAACAGTTCATAGATCACCAAAATAGAGTCTTCAACCTTCTCTCTTTCATCTTGTTGAGAAGAACTATGACCTGTATACTGCTTGAATTCTCAAAGTAATTATGGTCAAAATAATTATTTCCTTTTTAGTTTTCCCATCAAATATCATTGCAACATATAGTCTTCTTTTAACCCAAAACATTCAAAATATTGAGGCTTATAATTCCTTTTTTAAAAAATATTTATTTAGGCTGCACAGGGTCTTAGCTGCAGCATGTGGGATCTTTTTTTTTTTTTAGTTGTGGCATGTGGACTTCTTAGTTGCAGCATGCATGTGGGATCTAGTTCTCCAACCAGGGATCAAATCCAGGCCCCTTGCATTGGGAGCGTGGAGTCTTACCCACTGGACCACCAGGGAAGTCCCGAGGCTTATAATTCTAATGCCATACTTGTCATGTTTCTTTTACAGTGAAAACTCTGACAGTATACTAAACACTTTTTGATACCCAGTATCTAATAGTGTTCAATAAATCTGTTGAATGGAATGTGGAATTGAATGGTGAAAGGAAAAAACTTAGTAGACTTATTATTCCTACTTTTTTTTTTAACATCAATTTGCTATATGTTTTCAGAAAGTTACTTTCAATCCTATTCAATTTAATAATATTAAGCCCTCCCAGGGCAGATGGGACTTTCAAAGCTCTATATTCAAGAAGCTTTCAGACTTATCAGTGGAAGAAAAGCTATACATATGAAACAAGGGCTGGACTTAGTACAGACTATAAAGTTTACAGAACCTCACATGGGGAGTAAAATTAAATCAGTGACAATGATATGTGCATATTTGTCAAATTCATTGGCAGCCTACCAGCATTTTGAAAAGATTTTATTAATTGAGGAGATATTGAAGAGCAACAATAAATCTTTCCTTAGAAGACTGATACCTAAAGAAAAGTTAAAATAAAATAAAAATTTTCAGATGGAAAGATTCTTTCAGATCATATAGTCCAATGCCTTAATTTATTATTATTATTTTTTTTTCTTTTTTGGCTGCACTGTGCAGCTTGTGGGATCCTAGTTCCCCCAGCAGGGATCGAACCCAGGCCCTTGGCCTTGAGAGCACAGAGTCCCAACCACTGGACAGCCAGGAATTCTCCGAATGCTTTAATTTAAAGATAAAGAACTAAGGCACAGAGAAGATTCATAACTACCCCAAGGTGACACAGCACATCATAGGCATTGCACCAAAGCTCTTTAGTCTCCCCTTTGTGTCCAGAAAGATGTGATATTTCTCCTAGAAGGAAACAGGACGGGATGGTGGTGGTACCCTCTCCTCCCAAGGTGATAGAATCCCCCAGCCTTTGTGGAGTCCAACTCTGGGGATACTATTCAATATATTAAAGTTTTCCCATCAAATATCGTTGTAATATAGTTTCTTTTTATTTAACCCAAGACATATTCAAAGTATTGAGATACTTTGGGGATTATGAGATATATATTATAAGATACTACATATAAGTAATACAAGCGCATTGATGTTGGTTGGATGGCAGAACGTAGAGACTCCTCCAGTGATGTATTCCTTCCTGCCTTTAGATCACATCACTGGTGTCCTTGAAGATGTTTTAGCTCAGTTGAACATACATTAATGGTGTGTCAACTATATGCAGTGCATGTGACTAATAGGAGTCTCAGGGTGATCAAGGACAACTAAGAAGGATTGCTCTGCCCTGATAGTAGCTTACATTTGCCTTTCTCAGGAGCAATGCATGTATCTCACCTTCTTTCTCAATCCAAATGTCTGTACATTTGAAAGTAGAAGACAGTATATAGTCACAAGTGGGGACAGTACATCCAACATCTTTTGCCCCGCCTCCCATCTTCTCTGTCCACCTTTTACAGGTGCAACCTGAGAGCACCTGCCCTTGAGCAACGGTGGATAGAACTGGTGGGTAAATACATCTTTGGGTGGAAAATTGACAATGTATTCTACACAAACAACTCATTCGACAGATTCCTCCATGTCCCAGTGGTATTGAGCTTCAGTTATCTGTAGTGGTGATCAGTTAATGTACCTTTGAAGTGATTTTCCGTCATTCCCTATTTCATTCTTCCGATATTCCCACTCCTATTCCCAGGGATTAATTACAAAATAAACTACCTCCATGAAGGCCCTTAGCTCAGATTCTGCTTTTGAGAAGGAACCCAGGCTAATGGAGGCAGAAAAGCATAAAGCTCGTGTCTGGCCCTCGTGAGAGCATATGGAGGAAGTAGGTGTCTGTTCCATGTGGTAAAAAGCTGTAAAAGATCTCTCCTTGTATCACCTCATGACTTATTTTCTAGCCTCTGTTTAAATATCCCAAAGGCAGTTATTCTGAGATAATTTATTAATAATATTATAACCGCCACATTTCCTTTTTTGTTGTTGTTGAGTACTAGTCCTTTTAGGTAATCTGTAATGCTCTCCTAAATACGTCCTCAATTAATGGAGAGTTTTCAATAGGTTTGTAGGTTGTAATTGGGATTGAAAAATACATTGGTATTAATTTTCAGTTTTAAATGTGCCATTTCGCATCTCTTTCTTCACTCCATCATTCCCAATTGTAACCCCTTGCAACCTTTCCTATTGTGCTTCTTTTCAGTCTGTAAATTATTGGAATGAGGGTCAGGTCTCCTGTAGTGGAGGCATGTAAAAGAATGCAATTAGGACATTTTCTCACGCAATATACAAAAATAAACTCAAAATGGATTAAAGACCTAAATGTAAGACTAGAAACCATAAAACTCCTTAACTGTGCAGAAGCTTTTTAGTTTGATATAGTCCCATTTGTTTATATTTTGCTTTGTTTCCCTTGTCTGAGAAGTTATTTCTAGGAAGATATTGCTAAGACTGATGTCAGTGAACATACTGTCTATGTTTTCCTCTAGGATTTTTATGACTTCAGGTCTTAAATTCAAGTCTTTAATCCATTTGAGTTTATTTTTGTGTTTTGTATGAAATAGTGGTCTAGTTTCATTTTTTTTTCTAATGTGGCTGTCCAGTTTTCCCAACACCTTTTATTGAAGAGACTAACCTTTCTCCATTGTATGCTCTTTGCTCCTTTTTCATAAATTAATTGTCCATATATTCGTAGATTTATTTCTGGGCTCTCTATTCTGTTCCTTTGATTTATGTCTGTTTTTATGCCAGTACCATACTGTTTTGATTACTATTGCTTTGTATTATAGTCTGAAGTCAGGGAGCATGATATCTCTAGCTCTGTTCTTTTTTCTCAAGACTGTTTTGACTATTCAGGGTCTTTTGTGGTTTCATACAAATTTTAGGACTACTCGTTCTAATTTTGTAAAAAAATACCATGGATACTTTGGTAGGGATTGCATTAAATCTGTAGATTTCCTTGGATAGCATGGTCACTTTAACAATTTTAATTCTTCCAATCTATAAACATGGAATATCTTTCCATTTATTCGTGTTGTCTTAATTTCTTTCATCAATGTCTTATCGTTTTCAGTGTACTGGCCTTTCACTTCCTTGGTTAAGTTTACTCCTAGGTGTTTTATTCTTTCTGATGTGATTGTAAATGGGATTGTCCTCTTGCTTTCTGTTTCTGATGGCTCATTATTAGTGTATAGAAAAGCAACAAATTTCTGTTTATTGATCTTGTATCCTGCAACTTTATGGAATCCAATTATTAGCTCTAATGGTTTGTTAGTGGAGTCTTAGCATTTTCTATATATAGTATTGTCTTCTGCAAATAATGACAGTTTTGCTTCTTTTCTTCCAATTCTTATTTATTTTTCTTGTCTCATTGCTGTGGCTTTTACTGTTTCTGATGAGATGTCTACAGTAATTATTATTATTTTTAATCTAGGTTCCTTAGTGTGTAATGTATATTTACCTCTGGTAGCTTTTAGGATTTTCTCATTATCACTGTTTGAATTAACATGACAGAACATGACTTTTTTGGAGGGGATGCGTATATATTTCAAATAAACTTTTTACTATAGTATACATACATAAAAGTTGAACAAGTCAAACGTATACAGATGGATGATCATCATAAATTGAACATGACCCTATAACTGCAATCCACCTCAAAATATAAAACATTACCTGCACTATAAAAGCCCTTTTAAGCCCTCTTCTGGTTAACACTCTTAGTATCCACCTCAGAGAAACTACTCTCCTGATTTCATACACCATAGATTAGTTTTGCCAGATTGAAAATTTTATATAACTGAAATTATACAGTGAATTTTACTTGTGGCTGGATTCTTTTGTTCTACATTATATTTGTGAGATTTAATACATGTTGCTGCATGTAGAAATAGTTTTTTCATATTTTTTACTGCTGTGCATATATCCCTACACATAGTTATCTTTTCTTGTTGATGGACATTTCAGTTCCTTCCATCTTTTAACTGTTTAAAAATAATGCTGCTATTAGCATAGTGCAGGAACATCAGCTTGGTGCTTTGCAGCGACCTGGAGGGGTGGGATGGGGAGGGTGGGAGGGAGCCTCAAGAAGGAGGGGTTATGGGGATCTATGTATGCATATGGCTGATTTACTTTGTTGTACAACAGAAACTAACACAGCATTGTGAAACAATTATACTCCAATAAAGATGTATAAAAAAATAAAAATAATGCTGCTATTAACATTCATGTACATGACTTTCGGTATATGTGTATAATAGTATGTATTAATTTTTGTTGAGTATGTCCTTAGGGTTGAAGTTGCTGGACCACAAGATATGAAAAGGTTCAGTTTTAATATTGCAAAATTGTACCAGTTTGATTTTCACCAGATGTACATGAGTGTTCCAGTTACTCCACATCCTTGTAAACACTTGGTATTTTCAATTTTTAAGTTTTTGTTATTTTGGTGGAGGTATAGTGTTATCCCAATGTTTTCTTATATTTCTCTGAAGACTAATGAAATGGAATCTCACTCTAGTCTTTTCTTAATTTTGAACTCCTAGTCTCCCTAGACCATATCCCGTCCCATTTTAGTAACCTTGGGTTACTGTGGTAATATTTTTAAAAGTTTAAGGCAGGTATCAATATCTCAATCGCTGTTCACAGTTCTAAGCTCTTTCTTCCTTTCAGCTTCCTTTTTATTTCTTGCAGGCTATCCCTAAACTCCATGACTACATTTTTTTTTTTTTCATGTCCAGAAAGAGCAGGCAGAAAGGAAGCAGGACAGTCTACTATTATGGGTGAGGGCACCCTGTCTAAAAAGGGTAGTTGAGCAGCCGTTTCATTGTCATGTCACTGGTGGCTCTGGGTTGTTGTCTATTTGGTCTGGTGGTCTGGAAATACAGGTATAGGCAGCTGAGACTTCGTCTTTTTGTGGGAAATCAGTGGTCTTTAGTGGAAAGCTATGTATCACTTTCTTAGCCTTATACAAGGTATAGCTCCATTCCTCCCGCCAATAGCAGGCAGTTCTATCTGTAGGTCCTCCATAAAAGTCCATTTAGCTTACTTGAAGCCCTTTGATGAGGGAGATTATCTGGCCATCTGTGACCTTGCTGTCTTCTTTGGCTATTCTGGGCCCACAAATGGCCTGAGAGCCTCTGACACACCAATCTTTACTCTTTGGGATCCTGGTGTGATCCAAATTTCATAGACTTTTTGAGCATGCTGGCCTTACACTACCCACCTCTCATGTAATCAGGCAAATTGGAGGAAGGATAAGAAGGCTAGTCTCTGGCTTTCTGAATGTTCTCTCTTAAAACTGTCTTTGTCCCTTATTATATCATTTTGTGGTGGGTAAAAGTATCCATACCAATTCTGTCTGGCCCTGATAAAGTGTGGGAGAGCTTGGCACTAGGAATATAGCTCCCTTTCAACTTGGTGGCTAAAAATATCATCTCTTGGATCTGAGCTATAAATTGTCTCCATGATATTCCTATACTTTAGCTCAGTCCCTAGACTGGGGCTGGGGAGGGACCAGCAGTTTCTCTGAACTCCTGGTTTAACCTTGGCTCACTTTTGGTCCTTTAAAACCTCTCTCTATCTCATAATTTTTCCACTTTGGCTTCTATTGCCGAGTGCCCGATTTCTATACAATCCCAATTTAAATTTCCCAAAAAGAGAATCCCACTTGTTCATTTTGTTCCTGTATGTGCAGAATTTTTAATGTCAGGCCCCCCCGAGTGGCTACTCTATGAATTGTTCTGTGTTCTATTCTGTTGTGCCTTCAGGGGGATGGGAATCAACTGGTAGCCAACAAAGAAGCTAGGACATTGTGTCAGGTGGGATTGCTGGTGCCCCAGAATCATTGTTTTGCTCTGACCAGCTATCTGTGGAATGTCTCTTTTGTGCAGTATTTCTAGTTATAGTGATATGTTTGCACTGCCTTGTGCATTTTGTGACCAATAGCCTGAGAATGCAAAACCCTGGGGTTAGGAGTGTGGTGTGTGACACTATGACTAGGCATTTCTCTGTGTGAAACTAAGAAAAATGCAGCCAAGGAAACTGTATGTTAGTGCTTTCATTTTGTTTCAGTATAGGTCTGCCTGGATGATCAAAACAGATGGAAAAGAGTCATGTGGGGCAGTAATACTGTTCCTTCACCTCCTGGAGAGTCAAGCCTTATATTGGGAGATCTAATATCTCATTACACTTCCTCCCTGTTTTCTCTCATGCTGGGGTCAGCTAGAGTTTACCAGAGATGTTCATGTGTATATTACCTTTATTCTCGAATAGGCTTATATCTCGGTTGCAGACATTATAACTTTAATGTTCAGCAGCTAGTTAAGAATTTTTTTTTATTAACTTGATAATGCTCAACTTGATGTCTTTTCATAGCACTGTCAGAGATTACTTGTATTGCCTTTTATCTATTGACTATTTATGGGCATCCTAGATATTTAGCCCCATGTTACATGTTTTCTTTCCTGGGTTTTTTGATAAGAATTTTAAGATTGACATTATTATGATCACAAGTATAAACAAGTGTGTAAAGATGTTGCAATGAATTGCAAGGTTGCTATTATTCATGATGCTTAAGCAAATGAGGATGAAATTAATACTTGCATAAAGAACTGGTATAATGTCAGTCCGGAAACTGCAAATTTTAGGAAGATATTTAGATATTTCAGAGCAGCGAATTGCTATGAATGAAATGGTTAATCATTTTGATGCATCTTGGGGGAAAATTAGGCTAATTTTCAGCATAAGCCGCTTCTTAGCATTATCCTCACAAGGTCTTCTGAGATAACACAGCAGTTGCCGTTGCTAATAGGCTTTATATCTATTAAGTTGTTAGCATTTTTTCTTGATACACTGATAGAATGAGTTTCAAGAATACTTAACAGTGCAATAACCTCCAGCTGCCAAATGCTAGATTTAATTATTTATTAGGACCAACATGAGTGTTTAGACATACTGCCTGCAGTGCAGCACAGAAGTATTATTAAAATTGAAATTAGAGATCCAATTATATAGAGTTAGAGAATGCCAGTATTTTGGGACCTTGGAGATGCTCTATTTCCTTCTATCAATATTTTGTAGAAAAAAAAAATTGAGACTCAGGGAAAGGGAGTGAGTTATCCAAATTTATCCATCAGGTTTAAGGCAGAAACACAGTGTAACCTCAACTCTTCTGCTTCTCAGTTCCAGGATTTCCTCATAGTACTGAGCTATTTTATTTCCAATTCCTTTATTTTGCTGTCTTTCCAATGTATTTTGCCATCGTAACATTATCAATATCCTATCCTTTACCCCAATGCTGTGGCCTCTCCCGTTGCGGAACAACAGGCTCCGGATGCGCAGGCTCAGCGGCCATGGCTCACGGGCGCAGCCACTCCGTGGCATGTGGGATCCTCCTAGACCGGGGCACAAACCCGCATCCCCTGCATCGGCAGGCGGACTCTCAACCACTGCGCCACCAGGGAAGCCCCAAATGTTTAATTTTCTATCATTATTTCCCTTATAAATAAAAATACTAGTTGTTATTGGAAAGAAAACCTACTCTACTCTTCCTTTTGTTTTTCTGTTACTATCACACTCACACAAGTCTGACACCAGATGTGTTGTGTGTGTGTGTGTGTCTGTGTGTCTGTGGTGTGTGTTTTCCTGCAACTCTGTGACACCAGTAGGTTGTCCTACAGTTTAACTCAATTCTGACACTAGTTACCTGGAGATAGTGTCAGGTCCCACAGGTTAATGGCTCAGTCCCACAGGACTGCCCCCACTCCTTCAGATGCCAGTTGCAAGTCTATGTTGTTACGTGTGCTTCTGACCAATCAGCTCTAAATAGGAGGTTCCCATGACAATCTCCTCGGATTTGATTATTTGCTAGAGTGGCTCACAGAACTCAGGGAAATACTTATGTTTATTGGTTTATTATACAGTAAAGGATATGACAGTGGATACAGATAAACAGCTAGATTGAAGAGGTACTTAGGGCAAGGTCTTGGAGGGTCCTGAACATAGGAGCTTCTGTCCCCGTGGAGTTGGGCTGCATCACCCTCCTGATTCGGAGAAGTATACACCAACCTGGAAGCCCTCCAAACTGCATACTATTAGGATTTTATGTAGGCTTCACCATGTAGGCATGGTCAATTATTAACTCTATTTCCAGCTCTTCTTCCCTCTCTGGAGAATGGGAGATGGGGCTGAAAATTCCAAGCCTCTAATCCTGGCTTGGCCTTTCTGGTGACCAGCCCCACCCAGGAGCCCACCTCACCTCATTAAGATAAAAGACACTACTACCAGGAACTTCCAGGGGATTTAGGAGCCCTGTATCATGGATGGGGTCAAAGATTGGAACAAAAGATGCTCCTAGTGCTCTTATCAATGAGGAAGCTATAGGGATTTTTAGGAGCTCTGTGTCAGGAACCAGGGGCAGAGATGTAATTTTTATTTCACAGTTATTACAGACAATTATTCTATCATTTTACATTTTTTGGTTCAGTATGAAATTAGTAACAAATGTTATAGGAAGTGCTCAAGTCCTTCAGAGCACAACAGAAGGAGGCTAAATGACGGCTACATCGTGAATGGACAGAAAATGGCTCTCTTATGGACTACTGCATATTTGACATTATTGAACAGATCCATTAGTCCTCATTTTTTTTCTTTCTGAAAGTGATGGATTTTAGGTGTTACGTTTTAAAAGTTATTTTGAAATAATTATAAATTCACAGAAACTTGCAAAAAAACGTACAGGGTCATCTTATGTACTCTTGACTCATTTTCTCCCAATGGTGGCATCTTATATCACTATAGTACAGTATCAAAACCTGATATAGTTATACAGTTTTATCATGTGTGTAGATTTGTGTCATCACTACCACTACAATCAAGATAAAGAACTGTACTATCATCACAAGGCTTCCTTATGTATCCCTTGGCAGCCACACCTACCCTCTTCCCCTGCAGCTCTTCCCCTTGGTAACCACTATTCTGTTCTTCATCTCTATAATTTTATTTCAAGAATTCATATAAATAGAATCATACAGTATCTTAGGTTCTTTAGATGGAAGAAATGAGTCACAGAGATTTTTGTTAGCTCTGCAAAATAATTTTTAACAATCATTTGTTTCAAGTCCTATATGTCTTGAAAAATGTGCTTTTGTCTTTTCCCGTATTTTCTGATATCAGGATAGAAAATCAGTAAGAAACCAAAAAAAAAATCCCATTTTTCCCACTTGAAACATTTATTGTTCCATTTTCTCATCCTCTCTGCTTTTCATCATACAAAAGTAACTTATTGCTTTTTCCTTCTAAGAAAAATTAGTAATGAATCTTTAATATAGTCTTAAATGAAAGCCCAGATTACCTTTTAAAAAAATTTTGTTATACGTGTTCCTTTCTGGGCTTTTATGATAATTTGTCAAAATGGAAATAGATATTTAAAAAACAAAATACAAAATGATCTTGCTCTAGGAATGCATCATTTCTGAGAAAGTACCACCTCTTCCAAATGTCTGTGAATGTTATTCATATTGTCCTTCTCTTCCTTTTATTCAAATTCTGTAGTTTTTTACAAGTTTCTATAACTAAGGTAATGAAATGTGAAACCAAGTGATTACCAATTACAACTGATACTAATGACGGCTACTGGGAACCTACCTATATAGCTGTGCTGTATCTAAGGTCTTGCTAGATTTGCTGAGTTGCAGGGATTGCCTAACTGCTAAATGCAAACTTATCGATGCATATAAGAAGCCATTTATATTGATATAATTAATAGACCCTACCTAACTCTGATGAAAAATTACTTGAAAGTAACAGAGGAGAGAGTCCTTATTTTAGAGTAAATGAACTATTGGGAATAATTACAATTAGTCCAACCATAATTGGATTTAATGAGACTGAATAGAAACAAATTAGACATAATTGGAAGTGAAGCAAAAGTCAATTAAATCTTTATAATTTTAACTTTATAAAAGTTATTGAATTAAATAACCAGGATCAATTAGCAAAGGAAATAAAGCCATGAAGTGCATTTCTAGGAAATTGGTACTTTTTTGAGGGGAAAGGTATTGTTTCCCTGAATGATTAGAGTTCAATGAAAGTTAGTTTAATCACTTTTGCTGCCTTAGCAGTTTAATAACTTCAAATGAAGTAATTATGTAAATTTATAATTTTACCTACAAACTGCTACAGAAGTTGTTTTAAGGAATCAAGTGGAATTTATTTGATAGAACAAAATAGCGTATTAATAAAATTCAGAGAATTCAGGTGCTTTGGAATAAAGATAGGGCTGCTCTTACTCAATATTCACTTCAGGACTCTGGTTCAGCTGTATGAGAATTACAGTTGACCTGTTGGAGAAATTGTGTGGTTGAAAATACATTCACCACTTTGCTCTTTATAGACTTGCTCTGGGAACCAGTCCTTATTCCTGTAGCACTGCTGTCAACCCCAACTACCATCACACTAAAGATCCCAAGTCAGTTTTTATTCAGTAACTTAAGTGAAGTTCTGTGCAACTGGTCACCTAGCAGCTCAATGCTAGTAACCTGTGGTTACCAAAACGGTCTCCTCACAATATAGCCAAGGTCAATCAGAGTGTTGTGATTTCTGCATCCTCAGTGTGCAGGGAAATGTATATCGTGACTCGCTCTGTGATGCTTAATGACCTTCAAAAGGGCCCCTGAGCAGGTACTGACTTTGAAATGTGATGGAACGAGATTGCACTTTTGATTCAGTAAATAAACTGTTATTCTCTAATGATGATAAAAATATTAATTCTGCAATGCCTGGCACAAAGGAAAAAACAACAGCAAATCAGGTTCAGGAAGTAAATCTATATGAGATGTGCAGATGCAGCACAGCTTTCTAGACATAATCCTACATTATGTCTGAAACAAAACCATTTCCATACACTGCAGGCATTGTAAATTCTTTGACGAAGCATATTTTCTCCAGTTTTTTCTTTAAAGACAAGTGCATATTTAATCAGGTTAAAGTCAATGGAATTATGACATTATTAATGCAGTGGGTAACTCCATCAGTGATGCAGTGAGATTTTGTTCAAAGATATGAACTGAGAGGTGTTTGAACTCAGACTTTGGAGAATAAAGGACATACATTTGTAAATAAGAAATATCCCCACTTTCATCCCTTATATACCATAACACACCCAGCCCCATCCACCTATGATCCTTACATAACAATGTCATTCCTGACAAAGCAGGCCTGGCCAACCTTTGCATCTCAGGAAAAATGAGGGGTTTCCCAAGATTCATGGCAAAGGCTGCTACTGCTTTTGTAGTGGTGTGTGGGTGAAGTTTTCTCTGTGCATATAGATGCCGTGTTGAAGCTAATGGCTTTTTCAAGAATCGGTTTAAAGTCAAATGATTCAAATACTTATCCCTGATCTCCAGGCCTTTCAGGGCTTTGGTTATTTCTTTGTGTTAGGGGATGTTAGAAGCAGTGTTTCAAGTCAGAGCAGGTGATGCTTAGACAGGAGCAAAAGTAAAAGAAAAGGAGAAACTGAGAAAGGCCCAAAATGGAAAATCAGCACTTAGGTCTGGTGTTAATGCAATATGGATCAAAAGGTCTTCTTGGGCCCCATTTTCTATATCTTACCAGTTCTCTGTGATCTTCCACCACTTCTTATCCCTTTGGGTCTGAATGAAGAGAGGAAAGCAATAACTAGATAAGAGAAATGAGGAGCAAAGAGCAGGGAGGTAGAAATGGTAGTAGTGGAAGATGGAAACCTTGAAGTATGAAATAGAATAGTTTGAACTGCAGCTATTACTACTGTAGTTCTTCTCCTCAAACCTGCTCTATTTTTATTAAAATGTACATTGAATGCTTCTTGTGTAAATGATATTTTGATAAGATTTGATAAACTTTTGAGGATGTGAATCATCAGAAGGAAGGATTAAAGGACTGATTATTTTAATGGTCTGGATCTTTTACCAGTAGGAAACACACAACAATGCTTGTGCTCTTTGCTGAGTTTACTCCCTACTCCCATCACTCACCAGAATGGTACATTTATTTTTTTTTTTACCAAGGATGAACCTACATGGACACATCCTAATCACCCAAAGTCCATAGTTTACCTTAGGGTTCACTCTTAGTGTTGTACATTTTATGGGTTTGGACAAAAGTATAATGATGAATATCTCTTATTATAATATCACACAGAGTATTTTCACTGCCCTAAAAATCCTCTGTCCTCTGCCTATTCATTCCCTCCACCTCCCTCTCTCCCCACAAACCACTGTTTTTTAAATTGTCTTCATAGTTTTGCCTTTTTCAGAATGTCATAAAGTGGGAATTATACAGTATGTAGTCTTGATCCTTTTAATGTGCTGTTGGATTCTGTTTGCTAGTATTTTGTTGAGGATTTTTGCATCTATGTTCTTCAGTGATATTGGCCTGTAGTTTTCTTTCTTTGTGACATCCTTGTCTGGTTTTGGTATCAAGGTGATGGTGGCCTCGTAGAAGGAATTTGGGAGTGTTCCTCCCTCTGCTATATTTTGGAAGAGTTTGAGAAGGATAGGTGTTAGCTCTTCTCTAAATGTTTGATAGAATTCACCTGTGAAGCCATCTGGTCCTGGGCTTTTGTTTGTTGGGAGATTTTTAATCACAGTTTCAATTTCAGTGCTTGTGATTGGTCTGTTCATATTTTCTATTTCTTCCTGATTCAGTCTTGGCAGGTTGTGCATTTCTAGTATGTAGTCTTTTTTAGATTGGCTTCTTTCACTTAGTAATACGCATTTAAATTTCCTCCATTTCTTTTCTTGACTTGATAGCTCATTTCCTTTTTTGCACTGAATAATATTCCATCATAGGGACACCTGTTTATCCATTTACCTAGTGAAGAGCATTTTGGTTGCTTCCAAACTTCGGCAATTTTAAATAAAACTGCTATAAACATCCATGTGCAGATTTTTGTGTGGACATAAGTTTTCAAAGCCTTGGCTAAATACCAAGGATCACAATTGCTGGATCGCATGGTAAGGGTATATTTAGTTTTGTAAGAAACCACCATACTGTCTTCCAAAGTGGCTGTGCCATTTTGCATTCCCACCAGCAATGAGTGAGAGTTCCTGTTGCTCCACAGCCTTGTCAGCATTTGGTTTTGTCAGTGTTCTGGGTTTTGGCCATTCTAATAGTGTATAGTGGTATCTCTCACTTGTTTTAAAGTGCATGTCCCTGATGACTCATGTTGTGGAACATCTTTTCATATGTTTATTTGCCATATGAATATCTTCTTTGGTGAGGAGTCTGTTAAGGTCTTTGGTGCATTTTTTAATTGGGTTGTTTGTTTGCTTATTGTTGAGTCTTAAGAGTTCTTTGTATATATTCTCATGTTTTAGATGGGCTCTTTTATTGTCTTTTTTTGTTGTTGTTGTTGCGGTACGCGGGCCTCTCATTGTTGTGGCCTCTCCCATTGCGGAGCACAGGCTCCGGATGCGCAGGCTCAGGGGCCATGGCTCACGGGCCTAGCTGCTCCGCAGCATGCGGGAATCTTCCTGGACCGGGGCACAAACCCGAATCCCCTGCATCGGCAGGCGGGCTCTCAACCACTGTGCCACCAGGGAAGCCCTAGGTGGGCTCTTTTAAACTGCACGGGTGGATTAAGTTTTTGTGTCTAGTTTCATTATTTGTGTTTAAGTGACTGGTTTAAGCCATTTAGATTTATGGTGATTACTGACGTTTAGATTTATTATACTCTCTTATTTAGGTGGGTTTTTTTTTTTTTTTTTTTTGCCTCAATTATTTATGTTTCTTTCCTGACTCCTATTGAATTGATGGAGTTTTAAAAATTCTTGACCCCCTTCTACTTCTACATAAGGAAATAAGCTAATATGGGCCAGAGTCAGCAGAATCAACACATAATTTATGTGTTTTGCAGTTTTGATTTGTGGGTGCTTGTTCAGCCATTCTTAACTGGTGGGAAGTTTGTGGGCCCCAGTTGTGAGTATGTCACTCAAGGGAAGTTTTATATTTGTTTCAGCCTCGGGTTCCAAAACATTCCCTACCTGGGATTTCTTTACATTTGTTTCTTGGCTTAGGTTTTCTTAGACCCTGCTGAAGTATATAAACTCAAAATCCAAACCTGTTTCAGGGTAGGACTGTGGTTTTTCATTCTCAAGGGGAAATTTTTTTCCTTTCCCAGGACTCAGACTGAGATGGATAAGTCCCTTTTTCACTTCTTTACTTTTCTTAGAAGATTTTATTTCCTGATTCATGAGTTCTGAATTTATGCAAGGATCTCACTTCCAAATCTTTACCTTGCGGAGGCCCAAAGCCTTGTCTTCTGTCCCTTGCACATCTTTGAAATCCAAGTTTCTAGATTCTTGGGATCAGCAAACGTTCCCAGAGCAGTCATAGTTTTTGTTCCCTTTGACCATTCAGGTTTTCTGCTTTGTGGTATTGTTTCTTCCCCCTCCCTGCGCCACCCCTCCCCCACCCCAGATATTTCTCTCACTCTCTTGAAAACACAACTTAAATGGATGTAATTTAAATGGATGTATTTAAATGGATGTTTGCTGTATTTTATCTACTATTCTGTATATGTTTTACAGTAAGGGCTTTTCAGAATATCCAGTTCAACTTATTGCTGGAAGAGGTTTGTTTTAACTACCTTAGAAACACCCAATTCCATGGAGATAATATCTTATATAAAAGCCATTCTTGCCTCTTAACACATGTGGCTCTCAAGTATTTCTGTTGAGCCACATGGTGGTCTACTGCCATGCCCTCTTAATACAACTGTACTTCTTTGAATGAGTTTTATAATTTTGATTGTTCCTTATGGATAGAATACTGGCTTCTATTACTAGCAGTACACATTGGTGTCACTCTTGCTGTCAATTATGGGACATTGAAATCAGCCTTTATTCATGCTGGTCTAGCACAGGGTATAAAGAAAGATTACTGAGACCTTAATGACCTTAATGAGATCATGTGTCTAGTGTTCTGAAGCAATTCTCTATCCTGTAAGCAACTTCTGCATGGCCTGAAGTGTCCAAAACACTCGGTAGAGCAAAATAAATTACGTTTCCGATGAGTAGTTTATGTGACTTATTCTTTCTCTCTCTATATAGTTCAGTACTTTCTTCTTTCTTTTGTAGGAACTACTTCTCTTCCCTAATTTCAGTCACAAATCTCTGCCCCTAACTTTAAGAGTAGGCACATAACCCAAGCTGGGCCAGTGACAGAAACCACACCGTGGCTACAGGATTGTAGAGTAGGCAGGTGATTCAGTTGGACCAATCACAGAAGGAAGTAAACAAAGAGAAACTTTTTATCTCAGCTTAGAAAGATGCTAGCAGAGAGCCACTGGATTTATGTTTCCTGCTGTGGAGAAGAAGTGGGCCTCAGGTTGGAGGGGAAAAAGCTAACACACTAAGAAAGTGGCAATGAAAGACCTAGGGATAGGGAGTCTTGGCGCCTTTTTGTGTCCTGGTCCCAGCTTGAGGCCCAGCTTTGCCCATGATCTTCCCGAAGTTTGGTTAGGGCAGCTGCCAGTTCCTTTTTTGAGATAGCTGGTTTGAGAGGGGTATCTGTCTCTTCCAATCAAGAGTCCTGATTCCTTAACATCCTCTTTTAAAAAAGTATTTGTTAAGTACTTTTAGTATTCATTGACATGGTTTTGGTTCTGAGCAAAGTGATTTATACAGAAATAGTCTCTGTATTTTAGGGTTTACATTCTAAGAACTGTACTTCTGACACTCTTTCTTTAGAACTGCAAAGCTCAATGAATCTTTAATGTCCACTCTTTGAGTATATAGTTAAAAATTAATTTAATAGCTGACGGTCATCCATCTTTCCAAGAGGTTCCTGACCTACTTCAACTGAGCGCTAAGTTACCTTTAGGCATTGGTGTGTGCAGAGCTCTTGGTGTCAAGGTTAAACTGTTCCCTTCTCTAACATGTAAGAAAATTGATGCATAAAATCTTTCAGTGTAATAGCTATCCTTCTAGGCCCCTGGGCATTGGAGATTTGGTTATCTTTTCACTCAATTGATCCATTGTTTGCACTAGATAATTTGACTTTGTTCAAGTACACTGCTGTTTGTGTTTTTAATTCCAAATCTTACCTCATTATGAACAATTTTCTACCCTTTGCTCTGGGGAAATGCTAATGCTGCTTGTTTATATAGAAAGTAAAGTTAAGAAGTCAGTGTTAACATTTTGGCTTGCTTTCACAGGCAAAAAAAGAGTAGTACTGTATTCATATGTTGAAATTTCTTTCACTTTTCCCCTCTTTATGTTGGATGTGCCTTTAGCCATAAGCTAGTACTTCATCCAGGTTGCTTCATGCATTGACTATTAACCACTGACAGTAATGTCTCCAATGAGTGTTTTGTTTCCTTTGATTAATTTGTCTCTACTTTCCTTGTTCTAAAGCCCATAGTGAGCAACCATATTTTATGTGGATATTTAGAATAACAGTGAAGTTCACCACTGTGTTTCCTCGGCTTAAATCAAGATTTATCTGATGTGCTGAGGAACTGGGGCAGACTGGTGGGACTTGGAGGGCCTCCTTCAGTGATTGGAGGAGTTAAGTAGATCCACACTGTCATCTGACCAAGTGTGTAGCTGACACTGTCAAAAACACTACCATTGGGCCACCGGGAGCAACCATAGTCAACTGTTGTTTTGTTTTGGAATAAGTCATTTTATGTGTTTTCAGTGAGCTGCAACATTTTCTTTCCCCCATAGAATTTTTTCCATTGAGTTGTGCTGTTGACTTATGTTGTAGAATTTTATAAAAACAGTCCAGTGATATTTATCCTTGCATCTCTTATAAAGTGGTTGAGGGTGTTATTTTTATGTTTCACAATGACTTCTTGATGAGGAACCAAGGAAAAATTGCTTTCTGGACTCCCTATCCACAAAATCTGTGCTTTGTTGAAACAACTTGTTTTATTTACACTAAGTGGACAACATGGATTTTGTTACCTTCTTTGGATTGACTGCAAAGCATGAAAGCAAATCTGTTACTCATCTAGAGGACTGGTTGGCATTGTGATGAGTCTTTCACCTGGCTCTCTTCTTTCCCTTTGCCTTACATTTCACCTCATTTTTTCTTTACTTTAAAAAATTATTTTATCTTATGATTTTATATGCATTTTAATACAATTCTTTTTATAAAAAATCAAGGAATAAAAAAAATGGGGTAGCCTAATTTTGCTCAAACTTTTACAGTGTCACACTCTTCTAATAGAGGTAGCCCAAAGCAATAAGCAACAAAGCTCTCTACCCAGCCAAAGTAGATGTCTCTAAGTACCTGCATTAAAATCCCATGCCCATGGCTTCAAGTGATTCCCTCAGCCCTTATTTCAAAACCTAATCTTATATTACATTTTATTTAAAGAACCTTCAACATGATTCCTCAGCTCATAGTAGATGGAAAATGAGAAAATTATGAATAGGGAGAGAAAGTGCTATATGGGGTCACTGATAATAATGGCAGGGAGAAAAAAACAAGAAATAGGTGAAAAAGCTAAGCTATGCAAATAAATCCACATATTTTAATAGGCCTTTTTATATCTATTATGCATATGTATATATAATGTCTATTATGGATCCATATAATAGATTACATATTAGATTATATAGAATAAATTATATATTAGATTATATACAATATTCTATATGATAGATTCTATATATCTATTGTATTATATAGGTATATAATATCTATATATGTTATATAGATATGATCTAATATTCATAATGATGACTGACTCAATTATCTAGAATTTTTGGCTGTCCAGAATCCTCATATTCTAAATACTAGGTAATTGTTTTATATTATTAAATTATTATACTACATTTAAACTTCTAATTCACGTAAATTATGAAAAGAATTGAAGAGCCACACATGGAAATATTTAACCTCTGAACCTCTCATGGCAACATTGATAAAATAGATTAGAAAATACATTGATAGAGGCTTAATACCTTCTAGTTTCACTAGAAAAGTGTTTTTAATAGTATGCAAATGATTGAATAGATCTGTCTCTGGGGCCTCCATAGAACAGCTTCTGTGTCTATGTTAGCATGCAGAAATGCTCCATTGAAAATTTAAGCTGAAACTGTGTGCATTGTATTACCTATAATTACATTTCCACTTGGGTAAATGTGAGATTTTTTTCAATTTATAAAAAGTGTATGCCCATTGTAGATTCAATTCATGTAGGTTATGTATGTGTAAATATTTATTGACAGGAAAGAATAAACCCGTGTCTTTTATAACTGATAAACTCCTGAATTTATTCTTGGAAACATCTAGTTCGCCTCTGTGGGGAGCACAGGGCTTTCCCTTAACCTCTTGTCTCTGAGTGTTGATCAAGGTCAATAAAATCCATTTCCCCCAAACAAGGAATAGTGCTCCAGTTCCATGATATGGATTGATTCACATTTTCTAGAAGTGGGGCCTTGAAGGAGTGAAAATCAGAGTATGTGTGGTTTCTCTTCTCATTCTAACCATAAGATACTGAGGGACATTTATCTCCCTTCCAACGTTTCTACAAGGCAGAGGACAGAGGGTTTCAGGCACCAATCTGGTTGTGTGGCAGCCTAGCCCTCA
Organism: Neophocaena asiaeorientalis asiaeorientalis; assembly: GCF_003031525.2. Lineage (NCBI taxonomy): Eukaryota > Metazoa > Chordata > Mammalia > Artiodactyla > Phocoenidae > Neophocaena > Neophocaena asiaeorientalis. The sequence goes on along the minus strand of NW_020174712.1, from coordinate 5,927,218 downwards.
GCTACAGCTCTGACTGGAGAAGGCCTAGGTTGCCCCTGGGCTTTGAAGAAAATGTTGTTCCTATTCTCTCTCTGCTTTCTCTTTCTCTGACCCTGGGTGTATGTAACTCTGAGATTCCAATTTGCTTTCAAGAGGATGGAGTCCATTTACATCTCCACACAAGGCTGAAAGAGTTCTCCAGGTGGTTCATCTGTGGAGTTTGGGGCCAAAATCTCACTCACCTAGTAATAGATGTTGCATTTTATTTTACTTTTTTGCATTTGTTCTCTGTAGGCATATTTTTCTGGAGGGTTTCACAAAAAGGAGTGGTGACTGGGCCAGGGAGAATGAATTGTCTCACCTATATCATCTTAAGTTTTCATTTAAAAAATCGATTTGTTTTGAGTGGGAAATTAGTGCACACAGTTAAATATATTAAAAAAGTATACATTGAAAAGTCTTTCTCCTGATCTCACACTTGTCTCCCTCCAGTTCCCATGGCCCACATCATTAGAATACTATTATTATTAGCTCCTTGCACATCCTCTAAGCGTTTCTATTTGTATATGCAAACAAAACCAAATATATACCTAGTTTCTCACTTTTTACAAAAATGATGGTATATTAAACACACTGTTCTAAGCTTTGCTTTTTCTGTAAACAATATTCCATTTCAGTCAGTATGTAGAGTTTATGCAATTTTTTAATCCCATTGAATATACTATAATTTACTTGACCAGTCCCCTATTGAAAAATGGTAAGGTAATTTTCCAATCCTTTGTTGATAATGCTTCAATGAATACAGTTATACATACATTATTATGAACATATTCAAGTACTTATATCTGTTGTGTAAACCCCAAAGTAGAATTGCTCTGTCGAAAATTATATGTATTTGTAACTTTGATAGATCCTATTTGCCTTGCATAGGGATAGTAAAATTATATGTATTTGTAACTTTGATAGATCCTATTTGCCTTGCATAGGGATAGTAAAATTTTACAGTGCACAGCTCCATAAAACTGAGTTTTTGCCAATCTGAAAGGTTAAAAATGGTATTTCAGGGTACTGTAATTTGCATTTCTCATTTTATAGCTGAGGTTGACATCTGTCAAAGAGTCATTTGAATTTTTCTGAGAATTATCTGTTTATACCTTTGGATCCTTTTGTTTACTGTTGCTAATCCTTCCCTTATTGATTTCTAAAACTTCCTCTATATTAGAAAGACTAACCGTTTATCTGTGATATGGTTATAGATGTTTCCCCATCAATCTGTCATATACCCTTTCTTTTATGAGTGGACCATCATTTATTCATTACAAATGATAGTTGGGAGGACTATGTAATAAAATGAAAGAATATTAATGATATACATGTAAGTGGAATAGTTTAAAAGCATGATTACAATTAACTACATTTTCAAAAGAAAAGCAAATGGGCAAAATGAAAGAAAATTCAACCTCATGCTGCCGCGGTTGAAACATGGGTATTTAAAGTCTGTGGTTTACCTTCCCATTTTTCTTGGCTATCACTGAACATGATTTAGATTTTTATAATGAAAAAGAAAACATATCAATTGTTAAAATGTCTTTACCCATTTACATGTATAGAAGACTTTAGCACGAGTCTTAGACCTGACGCTTATCCCAGAAATTCATCTGGTTCTCTACCCTGGAATATTTACTTCATATACTCTCCTTCTACAGCCCCTTTCCTTTCACCACATTGTATAGTATCACCACTCCCCTATTGCCTCCACCTTAGTGTCTTCAGCTTTGAAAGTGGTTCTCTAAGAGAGAGGTTACCCAACTCTTTTCTTTTAAAGGGAAAGATAATAAATATTGTAGACTTTACCTGCCATTCAACCTGTCACAAATACTCCCATCTGCCACTGTACTGCCCATAACAGCCATAGGCCATACTTAAATAAATAAGACATGGCTGTGTGCCAATAAAATTTTATTTACAAAAACAGGCAATAAATGGGCCAGATACTTTACCAAATCCTGCTCTAGAACAATCCTAGTAACTAGTACTGTTTAGATGAAACCAGCACTTGAAACTCAGCAAATTGGATGGCCCTACTTACAGATCATAATGTATAATTTAAATAATACTTTACTCAGGAACTTACGAGAGTATGTAAACTGCACTGAGGACCCAAAAAATTCTTGGTTAAAAAAAGTCATATGAGCACTTATTTAAAAAATGCCTTTACTCTGGAGAACAGCTGAGGACAATGATCAGATTCTGTTGTTTGCAATCAAATCCAAGCAATTACTGGGGAATGTTGGGTAAAGGATTCAGCTGGGGAGGGTTTTCCCTTTGCTTTAAAATTCCAAATGATGGCCATAAACAGGCCTAATTAATTTGAGTTGAGGTGTTATATTTCAAAAGAGAAATAAAGAAAATCTAGAAGAAAACTCATCTATAAACCCCTTTCCTCTCTTAGTTTCTAAAAAGTATATTTTAAACCCTTTGGATTGAGATCTTAAAATTTTAAAAAGTCAGAAAGGAAAAATAAAGTATTAAATCAAAATTAATAACATTTTCCTAAAAATCTAAGCAACCAATACAAGAAGGCACACTGTAAATAAATCTACATAACATTGAAAAATCATAGATTAATAGCTTTATTACACTGTCAGCTGATTCAAAAACTTTGGTAAAAACAAGGTAAGAAAAAGATAAAACAAAAAAATAATTAGTAAATAAGCATGGGAAATACTTAGCTTCTCATTTGCTAATGGATGTGATGTGTATTTATAATTCAATAGAAACAAATTGTATGTAATTAACATAACCAGTGCAGATGAAAGTGTAACTGGCACTATATTTTTTTCACAACAATACAGACTAATATAATTCATAATACAATTCAGAAAATGTACCTTAATTTCAAGTTCTTTGACTCTATTTTTACCTCTGCATATCCAAGGAAATGATCCTATCTAAAGCTTTATGCAAAGCAATTCACTGAAGCTTTATTTCAAATTACCAGCAGAAAAAATGAAGTTTCTCACAAAAAGGAATTATAAAACATATTAGCAGGATATTCATCAGCTATTTATATGGAGATATTTTTCATATGTTAAGTTGAAAATCAGTACAAGTTAAATATGAATAAAACTACCTAAAAAGCAAGAACTATACAATGTCTGGAAAGTAACACATGACAAAAGTGTCAGGGTAAAAGCATGAAGATCCTGCTTTTACTTTTTTAAACTTTCTGCTATGTGTTTATTTGTATGAAGCCTTTAAGGAAAAACAATTTTTTGAACATATCCCAAGTAATTAAATGACCTCCAAACATGCTACCCTTTAATTAGTTCTTTATTCTTGATCATGACTGCATCAGCTCTAACCTGTTTTGTTTTGTTTTGTTTTCTCTCTTGGAATCAGCTACCTGGGTGTTCCAATACTGCTTTAATCACCTCTCGGTGTCTCAGCTAAGAATGCCTGTCTCAGTTCCGCCTGGAAATCCACCACAGGTACTGCTGAGATCGCCTTGGGTACAGGTGACACTCCTGGTCGCTCAGTGAGGCTCTTCTCCGTTTGGCTTGGACTTCTACCTCTGGTACGTGCTGTTCTGTGGTCCGTCTCAGGTGTAAACGGTCCCTGGCCCGCTCCATCTTGACGCTGGCCGCTCCTCAGAACACAAAGTTAGGCATCTCTGGCAGCCGCTCCACTCTGCACTGTCATATACCCTTTAATTTTGCTTATTATTTCTGGCCAAATGGAAATTTTTTTCTCTACGTAGTAAGTTGTTAGTATTTTAAGTATTCTGGGTTTTCAGAAATAGGCTGTATTCACTTTCGGTTTTAAAGGAATTCTTCCATATTATTTTTTGCTACTTTAATGGTTTTATTTATATTTAAATTTTTGTTTTATTTAGAGTTTGTTCTGGTATGTAAAATGAAAAATGGATTCAATTTCACTTTTTTATATGTCTATCTGGTTCGAACACCGTTTACTGAAATATTCCATCTTTGCCTCATGATTTGACTAATCCTCTTCACTAGGAGGGCCGGTGACTGAGGTGAGAGATGCTGGCAACCTGCCTCTCCTGGGGTGAAATCTTAGCCTTTTGACTGGGAGTGGTGTTAAAGGAGCTCGCATCTTGTTGGCCTCAAGAAATAGAGTAGACATTCTGTATTATGAAGTTGCGGAAGGAATGGGAGCAGGTTCTGGCTGAAATGTCACCGATTCCCACTGTTCTTATCGACGTTTAGGAGTTTTTCTTGAATAAATGCTTACTGATTTGCGGTATGCCCTTAGGTCAATTTCCAGAGGTTTTAAACATTTGTGTTTTATAATATTTACCAGTTAAATGGTTGTTTTGCTGAGGAGAGATGTATATGCCAAGTTTATCGCACGGCTTTCCTGGAAGTCTGATCAAATTCTTTTTTGTGTCTTTCAGCAATGTTTTAATGATTTGTTTGTATTTGTGTAACATTTGTTTATATATATCACACGTGATATGTATTATATTTACACTCATATAATCATGATTGTCTTTTCATCTGCCTTATGTCAGATTTTATGTGTTTGTAAATTTTCAGAAGTTTTTCACCATGTAGTCTAATTTATTTGTTTGTGAAAAGTTTTTCTGGTAGCTAGGTTTGGATAGTTGCTCAGTGGTTTCAAATGATAGCTTTATATAGTGTTTTTAGTCATCCATTAATTTACATGGTGTCTGTTGCTTCTCTATTTGCTTGGTGTTAAAATTAGGTGTTTCCACTTTCTGCTTCTTCCTCCCTTCCTCTTACCACTGGAATTTAATCAATAGCATTATCAACGTTTATTTAGTATTTTCTATTTTACTGTTAAATATGCTTATATTTCTAAAATTTGATTTTTATCACCTTAAATGATACACTTTGGCTCCCAGCTAATATTACCAAGAAGGTGAATGAGGTAAATCTCCTCAGGACTGCTACCTATTTTGTGCACATCATGGCTACACAACTCCAGGGGTTGCTGTTCATGTCTAAGTGAATGATACCTCTCAGAACTGTGAATTGTAAAGAAAAAGTAAAAAATGGTAGGTGTCATAAGGAGGAGAAGATTCATTCTGGAGGATATCAGGAAAGGTTCCCCAGAAGAGGTATTATTTGAAGGTTGCATAATGTGTGCTGATTTCAAGGGAATAAGTGAGTTTTTCGTAAGAAAGTTTACTTAGAGAGAGAACAGGGTCCTTCAACAATATGCAGGACAGATAAAATGCCATCAATTTTCCTATGGAAAATCACCTTCCATACAGTGTGAAGATGTTATTAAGTCATAGTGAAACTCTCATTTTCCTGTTTAATAGAAAATTATCAGTGTAGTATTTTCACTAGTTTTCAGCATCGTGAAGGAAATATTCATGGGTAGTGCACCTTTTTAAAAACTGCAATCAAAGAATGCTCTCAATTATTACGTTAAAATTGATTTAATGATCACCATTCAACTAGAATGCTAATGTCTGGAAAAAGCTAGAAATGTAACAAGAGTCTACATTACCGACAAAAAGGCTTCAGGGTCAAACCTGGTCATACTTTTTATTTTTTTAAGGTTTAAAAGATTTTATTTATTTATTTGCGGTACGCGGGACTCTCACTGTTGTGGCCTCTCCTGTTGCGGAGCACAGGCTCCTGACGCGCAGGCTCAGCGGCCATGGCTCATGGGCCCAGCCGCTCCGCGGCATGTGGGATCTTCCTGGACCAGGTCACGAATCCGTGTCCCCTGCATCGGCAGGCGGACTCTCAACCACTGCACCACCAGGGAAGCCCTAAAAGATTTTATTTTAATGTTGTGATATCATATCACAAAGTAGGATTGTTTTAAGAACAGGAGGAATATATATATATATTTTTTAATTTAATTTATTTTTTTATACAGCAGGTTCTTATTAGTTATCCATTTTATACATATTAGTGTATATATGTCAATCCCAATCTCCCAGATGAACTGGTCATACTTTTAAATAACAGACACACATACGCAAGGGGACATTCAAATAAAAGAGTTTTGTTAATGCTCCTTTATTTAGAGTAAATGAAATGAGTCTGGATTAATGATTTGCGTGGTGATCACTCCACTTGTGTTGGGAGCCAATTAGGAGGATTCTATTGGCATTTTCCTTGTACCAATCAGCATTGCACAATATAGGAAGCACAAGGTCACATCTTTATGTTCTGAAAGCTTGAGTGATTACAAATTGCAGAGGTCCCATGCAGAAAGATCATTACCTGCTATGTCCCTTGTTTTCAAAAGTAATAATCAGGTTATCAGCTATAAGAATGTTTTTCCCTTTGGTTACCAAACAGGGAGGGTTTTATAATAGCAGGTCAGCCGAGAACAGCATAAGCCAACATTAATAAGTTAAAAGTACCACTGGGACAAAACAAGAATTGGCAGCACTGTTGATCTTGTTTATTCTGTGTGTTACTTTTTTTTCCTTCTTCTAGGTTCATTTCCAGACAGTCTCTTTTCATTGCTTGTGTGTTCATCTATGCAGATTTAAAATGCCTTAGTGGTGGCAGAGAGTAATTAGCATATAGAGCCTGGAAACTCAACTTCTAAATTTTATTAATGAGCTGAGTTCCCCTTTATCTTTTAACTGACCCCCAAGAGCATTAATGAAAAGTATCTAAATATGAATACAGGTATAGTAATAAAGGAGAATTATCAGTCACCCTTAATTAAATTGGTGTCACCTTAGCTTTTAGTAGGGTAATAGGGTAGTATTGCCACCTGCAATCACTCAAGATTATTTTGCTCACTAATTAACTCACTTAAAAAAATTAAATGGGCTTCCTCGCTGTGCCCTGGGGCACGAATGGGTGATAAGAAGGGTAACCAGCAAGGAGATTCTGGCAGCAGAGCAGGAGGTGAATTGAAAGGACAGGTTGTGAGTCAAGAATGCCGCCACAACCCAGGAGATTGGTTCAAGATGGCAGAGTAGAAGGATGTGCTCTCATGCCCTCTTGCAAGAACACCAGAATCACAACTAACTGCTGAACAGTCATTGACAGGAAGACACTGGAATTCACCAAAAAAAATACCCCACATCCAAAGACAAAGGAGAAGCCGCTGTGACACGGTATGAGGGGCGCTATCACAATATAATCAAATCCCATAACTGCTGGGTGGGTGACTCACAAACTGGAGAACACTTATACCACAGAAGCCCACCCACTGGAGTGAAAGTTCTGAGCCCCAGGTCAGGCTTCCCAACCTGGGGGTCAAGCAACGGGAGGAGGAATTCCTAGAGAATCAGACTCTGAAGGCTAGCAGGATTTGATTGCAGGATTTCGACAGGACTGGGAGAAAAAGAGACTCCACTCTTGGAGGGCACACACAAAGTAGTGTGCTCATTGGGGCCCAGGGGAAGGAGCGGTGACCCCAGGGGAGACTGAACCAGACCTACGTGCTAGTGTTGGAGGGTCTCCTGCAGAGGCGGAGGGTGGCTGTGGCTCACCGTGGGGACAAGGACACTGGCAGCAGAAGTTGTGGGAAGAACTCCTTGGCGTGAGCCCTTGCAGAGTCTGTCATTAGCCCCACCAAAGAGCCCAGGTAGGCTCCAGTGTTGGGTTGCCTCAGGCCAAACAACCAACAGGGAGGGAACCCAGCCACACCAGTCAGCAGACAAGCAGATTAAAGTTTTACTGAGCTCTGCCCACCAAAGCAACAGCCACCTCTACCCACCACCAGTCCCTCCCATCAGGAAACTTGCACAAGCCTCTTAGATAGCCTCATCCACCAGAGGGCAGACAGCAGAAGCAAGAACTACAGTCCTGCAGCCTGTGGAACGAAAACCACATTCACAGAAAAATAAACAAGATGAAAAGGCAGAGGGCTATGTACCAGATGAAGGAACAAGGTAAAACCCCAGGAAAACAACTAAATGAAGTGGAGATAGGCAACCTTTCAGAAAGAGAATTCAGAATAATGATAGTGAAGACGATCCAGGACCTTGGAAAAAGAATGGAGGCAAAGATCGAGAAGATGCAAGAAATGTTTAATAAAGATCTAGTAGAATTAAAAACAAAGAAACACAGATGAACAACACAATAATTGAAATGAAAACTACACTAGAAGGAATCAATAGCAGAATAACTGAGGCAGAAGAATGGATAAGTGACCTGGAAGACAGAATGGTAGAATTCACTGATGTGGAAAGGAATAAAGAAAAAAGAATGAAAAGGAATGAAGACAGCCAAAGAGACCTCTGGGACAACATTAAACACAACAACATTGCATTATAGTGGTCCCAGAAGGAGAAGAAAGAGAGGAAGGACCCGAGAAAATATTTGAAGAGATTATAGTTGAAAACGTCCCTAACATGGGAAAGGAAATAGCCACCCAAGTCCAGGAAGCGCAGAGAGTCCCAGGCAGGATGAACTGAAAGAGAAACACTCCGAGACAGATAGTAATCAAATTGGCAAAAAATAAAGAAAAAGAAAAATTATTGAAAGCAGCAAGAGAAAAATGACAAATAACATACAAGGGAACTCCCAAAAGGTTAACAGCTGATTTCTCAGCAGAAACTCTACAAGCCAGAAGGGAGTGGCATGATATACTTAAAGTGATGAAAGGAAAGAACCTGCAACCAAGATTATACTACCTGGCAAGGATCTCATTCAGATTCGATAGAGAAATCAAAAGCTATACAGACAAGCAAAAGCTAAGAGAATTCAGCACCACCAAACCAGCTCTACCCCATATGCTGAAGGAACTTCTCTAAGTGGGAAACACAAGAGAAGAAAAGGACCTACAAAAACGAACCCAAAACAATTAAGAAAATGGTCATAGGAATATACATATTGATAATTACCTTAAACGTGAATGGATTAAATGCTCCAACCAAAAGACAAGGCTTGCTGAGGACCCATATATATGCTGTCTACAAGAGACCCACTTCAGACCTAGGGACACATTCAAACTGAAAGTGAGGGGATGGAAGAAGATATTCCCTGCAAATGGAAATCAAATGAAAGATGGAGTAGCAATACTCATATCAGATAAAATAGACTTTAAAATAAACAATGTTACAAGAGACAAGGAAGGACACAACATAATGATCAAGGGATCAATCCAAGAAGAAGATATAACAATTATAAATATATATGCACCCAACATAGGGGCACCTCAATACATAAGGCAACTGCTAGCAGCTATAAAAGAGGAAATCGACAGTAACACTGTAATTGTGGGGGACTTTAACACCTCATTTACACCAAGAGACAGATCATCCAAACAGAAAATTATCAAGGAAACACAAGCTTTAAATGACACAAGAGACCAGATATTTAACTGATTTTTATAGGACGTTCCATCCAAAAACAGCAGATTACACTTTCTTCTCAAGTGAGCATGGAACATTCTCCAGGATAGATCACATATCAGGTCACAAATCAAGCCTCAGTAAATTCAAGAAAATTGAAATCATATCAAGCATCTTTTCTGAGCACAGCACTATGAGATTAAAACTCAGTTTGCAGGATACAAAATTAATGTACAGAAATCCTTTGCATTCCTATACGCTAAATATGAAAAATCTGAAAGAGAAATTAAGGAAACACTCCCATTTACCATTGCAACGAAAAGAATAAAATGCCTATGGATAAACCTACCTAGGGAGACAAAAGACTTGTATGCAAAAAACTATAAGACACTGATGAAAGAAATTAATGATGATACCAACAGATGGAGAGATATACCATGTTCTTGGATTGGAAGAATCAATATTGTGAAAATGACTATACTACCCAAAGCAATCTACAGCTTCAGTGCAATCCCTATCAAATTACCAATGACATTTTGTACAGAACAAGAACATAAAATCTTAAAATATTTATGGAGTCACAAAAGACCCCGAATAGCCAAAGCAGTCTTGAGGGAAAAAAATGGAGCTGGAGCAATCAGACTCCCTGACTTCAGACTATACTACAAAACTACAGTAATCAAGACAATATGGTACTGGCACAAAAACAGAAATATAGATCAATGGAACAGGATAGAAAGCCCAGAGATAAACCCATGCACCTATGGTCAACTAATCTATGACAAAGGAGGCAAGGATATACAATGGAGAAAAAACAGCCTCTTCAATAAGTGGTGCTGGGAAAACTGGACAGCTACTTGTAAAAGAATGAAATTAGAACTCTCCCTAACACCATACAGAAAAATTAACTCAAAATGGATTAGAGACCTAAATGTAAGACCAGACACTATAAAACTCTTAGAGGAAAACATAGGAAGAACACTCATTGACGTAAATCACAACAAGATCTTTTTTGATCCACCTCCTACTTCTAGAGTAATGGAAATAAAAACAAAAATAAAAAAATCTGACCTAATGAACCTTAAAAGCTTTTGCAAAGCAAAGGAAACTACAAACAAGACCAAAAGACAACCCTCAGAAAGGGAAAAAATATTTGCAAACGAATCAACAGACAAAGTGTTAATCTCCAAGATATATAAACAGTTCATGCAACTCAATAGTAAAAAACAAACAACCCAATCCAAAAATGGGCAGAAGACCTAAATAGACCTTTCTCCAAAGACGACATACAGATGGCCAAGAAGCACATGAAAAGCTGCTCAATATCACTAATTGTTAGAGAAATGCAAATCAAAACTATAATGAGGTATCACATCACACCAGTTAGAATGGGCATCCTCAGAAAATGTACAAACAACAAATTCTGGAGAGGGTGTGGAGAAAAGGGAACCCTCTCGCACTGTTGGTGGGAATATAAATTGATACAGCCACTATGGAGATCAGTATGGAGGTTCCTTCAGAAACTAAAAATAGAATTTCCATATGACCCAGCAATCCCACTACTGGGCATATACCCTGAGAAAACCATAATTCAAAAAGACAAGTGCACCCCAATGTTCATTGCAGCACTATTTATAATAGCCAGGTCATGGAAGCACCCTAAATGCCCATCGCCAGATGAATGGATGAAGAAGACGTGGTACATATATACAATGGAATATTCCTCAGCCATAAAAAGGAACAAAATTGGGTCATTTGTAGAGACGTGGATGAATCTAGAGAGTGTCATACAGAATGAATTAAATCAGAAAGAAAAAAACAAACATCACATATTAACGCGTGTATGTGGAACCTAGAAAAATGGTACAGATGAACCAGTTTGCAGGGCAGAAAGTGAGACACAGATGTAGAGAACAAATGCATGGACACCAAAGGGGAAAAGCAGCGGCATGTGGGGATGGTGGTGTGATGAATTGGGCGATTGGGATTGACATGTATACACTGATGTGTATAAAGTGAATGACTAATAAGAACCTGCTGTATAAAAAAATAAATAAAATAAAATTCAAAAAGAAATTAACAACAACAAAAAAATGACCTTTCAAAAATGAGTAAAATAGGATCTCTTAAGGACCATTAAAGATGTATTTGTGAAATAGCATTGGTAGAGTATTTAATCATAGAATTTCAGAGTTTTGAGGGACCTTAGTGGTTAATTTTGTACAACCTCTACGCATGAATCTCTTAAAACACTCTCTTGGTGCAGACTTTCTAAGACTCTAGTAACTGGAGGTAATTTCCCTGTGTCTGATACTCCAAGGTCTTTTATCTAATTTCATTAATTCTTCGATTCTTTATATGCAACATACCCTGTAGAGATAGTATAATGACCGGGAAGGATATTTCACTCTTTTGGATAAAGGGGCAATTTATTCGAGCAACATTCGTTGCGTGTGCACGTGAACTCTTATGACTCCTTTTGGCACGTAGAGAAACACAAAACATTGTTGTGCTGCCTCTGAAGCGTTTGTAATCTGGGATCTAGGAAGAGATGTACAAAGAACAACTGCATAAAAAAATTGAGTATGAATTAAACGCATTTGCTAAGAATTATCAGTAACCATGCACAGTGAATAAAAAGAGACATAACTGCAAGTCAAGCCAGTGGGCATCTCTTGTTCCTTAGGAGAATTTTCCGCATTAAAGAAAAATGACATTTTTACATAGGAAACACACAGGTCATTTTTATTTAGGAGACATTCAAAGCAGTTCACTGCCTTTGTTGTATATGTTAGTTGAAATGCTTTAACAATGCTTGTGATTTTGCTAGTTATCTGCTGTATCAGAAGTGGATCCAAGCTAGCATTGTTGGCTTTTCACTTTAATGAGCATGAAGCAAAATTTACTAGCATTCAGTGACTCTACCAGGTGCTAATCCAAAGCATGTTTTCCCATAATGGAAGTGTCTCCTTCCCTCTCACAGATAGTACATTCCACATCAGGAGAGAGCAAGTTTAAGGGCCCATGATAATGAGTTAATAATGGGCACAAGTGATTTTTCTTGGAACGGTTTGACTTCTGAGCATTTTTCTAACATATACTTGAGATTTCAGTAACCATTTCAGTAGATTTGATAGTATACCTTGTAACTGATAGTTTCACCATTGGACCCAACCACTTACTAGCTCACATCCTCCTATTTCTCTATATAACTGTGTACTGTAACACCTCATGATAATCAGTATAATTGCTTATGTTTGTTTAACTCATTATTTGCTAGGACATGTGCCAAGAACTTCATATTCATTTATCCGTATTTCATCTTTGCCACAACACTATAAGAATTCTTACTCCCACTGTACAAAACAGACACGAGATCAAAGAGGGGTAAATTTCCTGATACAAGGCAGAGAGGGCCAGTCCAGACTCAGATCTGTTGGACTCCACACCCAAAACTGGCAGTGGAATTTGCTCACCTGGAACGTATTTCCAGGAACAATTTCTTGGAACATAGCTAGTAATTTTCCATTTCCATACATTTGCTTTATGTTGATTCCTCCGTGATGAATGCTCTGTACCGCCCATTTAACTTTGTATCTTCAAATGCTTATTTGTGTGCCTCTCCTACTTTGGTGAGCACAATAAGAGCTATTCCAGAATTACAAAAATGGAATTGTGCTGTGAAGTGTTAATAAGTGTAAAAGTCCAGATTCCGCTTTCTCATTTTTAGCATAGTCTCAAAACTTGAAGTTTTCTATTGAAAGAGTAAAGGATTATGCCAGAAATATATTTTTAAAGAATCTCTGAAATAGGCCTCCATGTTTCTCTGACAGCTGTAAGAGAATCTACAACCTACAAATGCTCTTTCCTTTCTGTTTTACAAGCTTCTTTCTATCCAGATAGCACTTTGGGACACCTCAAATGAAAGGAACAATAGTATCAAAAGTTACATGGATTGGGATTTGGAGTGTACATGTTTAAGTCTTATGGAAAATAATCCATGGACATTGGTTAGGGAATAGGAACGCTTTTTTCCTACATTGGATAGTTTTTTAAGGTATAACTTGCTTCTATAGAATTGATGGAAAAGGTACACTGAAATCTGTTTTTCTTTAATCTAGAGTATTTTTGGTCTAACATTTATTGAGTGTATATATTAGATTATATCTGATATGAGAACAATCTTTCATATGCCACTTAGTATCAGAGATTCAGGTGCTTTTAAGAAAGTCCTGCAGTTATTTTGTTTGTATTGATGTAGACTGTATTCAAAGATGGAGACCATGTCTCCCATGTGACATTGTAGGGCACATCTGCCAGCAAATCCCTGATTGATTAATTAATTGACTTTATTGAAGTATTGAGTTGGACTGGAGGTCAGTAGACCTGCTTAAGCTCTTTCTCTGTTATCCACTAGCTAAAGACCTTGGGGGAGGCTACAGCAGACTTACTTTCCTCACCTGTAAAAACAGTGAGCTGTACATGATAGTCTTTAAGCCATCTTCCAGCAATTAAGTTCTAGAATTGCCTGAGATCTCTTGTTCTTCTACCTGCCAGATTCTTTCTCTGTATAAGATGGTTCTGGATGGCCTTTCCCATTTCCTATTGAATTGAAGGGGATCAGAATATGCCACCTTCTAATATGCCATTTTGGCATGTGGATTATTTTGAGCTGAAGGCAATTGAGAATCAACAGATTCAGAAAGAAGCCTTCTCAGAGCTTCCCTTATGTGACTAAATGCAGGAACTTCTGAGAAATGAGAACTGCCATGAATCTCCTCTCTGGGGGAATTTTATGGTCATGAAGAAGATGGGAAGTTGGCACCAACAGCGTGCACAAACAAACCTTATTAAAATAGCCCTTGTCTTCCATTCGCTTTCACACATATTTTTCTTTCCACAATTTGCTTTTCCTAGAAGCCCACACCCCCCCTTTCCTTTGTCTAGGCACTTCATAATTTATCATCCTTTGTTAAAATGGTATATAAACTTCCGAGTCTAACCATTTCTTTGAGTTTTTACTTCTTTTCTATGTAGTCCCTATGAATGTAAAAACATCAATTAAATTTGTATTCTTTTTTCTCCTGTTTATCTGTCTTGTGTCAGTTTAATTCACAGGCCCCAGATACAGAATAGAAGAAGGTAGAGAAAAAAGTTATTTTCTTACCATACATAATGCTGAGGATGAAAATATTTCTATTTGGTTTACAGTAATGATAGATTTGATTCTTTTCTTGCTCTCTCCTACAATTTGAGGGTCCTGTAGTTTAAAGAGCTCCCAAGCTTATTAGCACCCTGACACAGGTAGCCCTGGATTGCAGCCAGCTCTTTAGGATTTGAATACTTACAAGCTACTCATACTGTCATAAAGTAGGTAAGGTAGAATTATATTGTCTCCTAGCTTGGGTATACATAGCATGACGTGGCTTGTTGCCAGCTTCACATCACATCTGTTTCCTGGTTTAATATTTTATACACAGGGTCACACAGTCAATTCTAGACTCATTAAAAACCAGCTTGTTTCTGTATTACTAAATGGTTCATAAGGAGCCAAATTCTTCTAAGTCACTGTGGGACAATATCGTAAGCTTCCTGAAGACACCCAATTACCACTCTTACACTGGAAAAACATTTGGCTAGGAACCACAAAACCTACATTTTAACTCAAGCTCTGGTACTAATTTGTGGTGTGACCTTAGGCGGACCATTTAATGTTGCTGAGCCACAATGTCCTGACCTCCAAAACCACAGCTTTGAACTAGATGGCTTCTTAGGCCTCTCCTGAATATAAAATTTGCTCTGTGCTCTAAGGCCATGATTGAGTTTATTACTCCAGTAATAACATAATTTCAGGTGGTAACTTGGAATAAAATTCAATTTTTATAAAATCTCCAGATAATTGGGGAAGGAGAGAATTTTATTTCAGTATTGTCCCACAGATTGCAATATGTCCCAGGTCACATCCTAATTTTTGAAGCATTATAAAATATAATAAAAGCCTAAAGTGATATGATTAGCCAATAACAAAGACAGTGGTTCTGTCTCAGAATAGACTAGATATCAATTTTTCGAACCAAGTGGAGATTTTCAAGCATTCCTGCATATGAGCCAAGATACCTGTGAAGGTAGAAATATAGTTTATGTAAAAAACTACGCACTTTCATCTGCCTACAAAAGTAGAAACATCTGAATGCTCAATTTCAGCCCATTCTTTAGTATGTAAAGTGTTCTGGGTTTACTTGTCCCTCCCTCTTGATTTAGAAAGAAGACCAGCCTTATTTTTACTCAGTAGGAAAGAGGCTCAGAAAAGTCACATCTCATGGATCAGATTCCTGAGAGCTTTGTAATGCAAATCATACTGCTCCTTTCTTCTTACCAACAACTTAATTTGGGACATTATTGATTAACCGGAATGTTTGCTAATCAGTTTGAAACAAGACTAGGCTGGGGGCCAGTGGAAGTTTGCCAGATCCAAAGACAAGGTTGACAGCTGGTCTCATTTTGGAAATGCTTTTGCCCGTTATCTTATCATTTGGTTCATTTTATATGGTCCACGTCTCAAGTTACAATAGTAATTTTGAAGGCACTCCAAAGAAAAGGAAAAAAATAGGACATCACACAAAATTTAGAGATACTGATTTAACAATATTTTGAAAATTAGGCTACCTTGCTGTAAATTAAATCACCTGCCCTGCCCCCAATTTTTTTTTAAGAGTTGCTAGGTATACTGACAGTTATAAATTACTGCTGAGCTCTAGGCTTTGGATGTAGCTAATGTGACAACATTTGCAGATGAAGTAGGGAAAACAACTTTCTGACCGTCAGAACATATGGATTATTTGTCTCACTCTCCAAAATTTTGAAATAGAACTAGATAATGGTGCTCAAACCAAGATGTTATGAAGTCACTGAGGTTGTAGAATCATAGGGTACATTCATTGCAGAGGCAGAAATTTCAAACCTTGTAGGGACTAGGAGGGTGATGTGAATGTGTGAATCAGACAAGATGTAGGATAACAGGCAATGGTGGAGTCTATATGCTTCTAAAGATTTTTAAGTTTGAAGGAAAAATACCATGCTCATAAAACAACAACAACAAGAGCCCTGGCATAAATTATCAGCTTTGAATAAAATAGAGTTAGAAGGACTATATTAATTCTTGTTTCAGAGGTGTACATGCAATGCACTGTCTTTCTCAAGATAGGCAATAAGAGCTTGGAGGAGAGAGGACTAAAATTTATTGGGTGTCATAAACATCAGGCATTCTATTGGACATTTGAACATACTTGATTGCATAAATTCTCACAATGACCATTTATGGTAGGCAGTATCATCCCCATTTCATAGATGACAAATTTCAATTTCAGAGAGTTTAGGTAACTTACAAAAGGTGAGTGGAAAGTAAGGTTTTAATTACAAAGCCCATGTTCTTTCTTCTGTTCTAACTGTATGAATTTGATCAAGCTATTCAATCTCCCTGTGCCAGTTGTTTAAACTGGGCATAGTAATACTTTCTTCACAAAAATATTTTAAGAATTTTAAAAGTTAATAGTTGTGAAGATGTCTCACAGTTACATTTTCTTAACGTATGTTGAATATGAGAGTATGACAATGACTCTATTAAGCGACCATCAGCATAGCAGATGTTTGAATTGTTTCTGCGGGGCATGGGGGTGGGAGGTGGGATGTGATGGACAAGGCACATGGGTTCTTTCACCTGGTTTGTATTGTGAGTTATATCCAAGTAAGCTGGCTAGAATTTGGAGTGCAGCTGTGGCTGTGCCGTGGCTGAGGGATGCTGACACATTATGGCTACTGCAATGAGAATAATAACTGTGAACTGAGGTATAACAGTATATTAGAGTTCTCCAGAGAAACAGGACAAACAGGGTGTGTGCGTGTGTGTGTGTGTGTGTGTGTGTGTGTGTGTGTGTTTATTATAAGGAATTGGCTCATGCAATCATGCAAGCTGACAAGTCCCGAGACCTGCAGTCAGCAAGTTGGAGACCCAAGAGGACCAATGGTGTAGTTTCGATCTGCGTCTGAGGGCCTGAGAACTAGGAGAGCCAATGGGGTAAGTTCCTGTCTAAAGTTGGCAGGTTTGAGACCAAAGAAGAGTCCATGTTTCAGTTTAAGTTCTAAGTCAGGAAAAGACTGATGTTCTAGCTCAAGTAGTCAGGCAGGGGGAGTTCTCTCTCACAGGATTGTCAGCCTTTTTGTTCTATTCAGGCCTTCAGATGATTGGATAAGGCCCACCCACATTAGGAAGTGCTTTACTCAGTCTACTGATTTGAATGTTAACCTCATGCAAAAACACCCTCACAGAAACACCTGGAATAATTTTTGAGCAAATATCTGGGCACCTCGTGGCCCAGTCAAGTTGACAAATAAAATTAATTATCACAAATAGTAATTAGGATAACTATTACCGACTCAGGAAACGATCAGATGTTAACAGAGTAATAAAGAAAGCAAACATGTTGAAGGAATATGTGACATTTTAAACAAGTAAACTGCACACAGTGAAGAATTTTGTTAGCTGAAAAGTTTCAATATACTTGCTCATCTAAGGTAACTTTCCCACAGAAAACCGTGGGAGCTACTCAGGTGTTGCACCCTCTGAGAGCAGTCCACTGACTGGTAGGAAGACTGAGTGTAACCAGCATTAGTTGATAAAATTTCAGGTACTTCTAGCATAAGAACCAGTGAGCTAGCTCAGACAGTATTGGCTCCATGCAAAGAGACTCTGAGAATACTCATTCTGTGAGGTATTACATGACACTTACAAAAGGCAGGAAAAAATATCATTAAATGCACTAAAATAGAAAAGCTTTTTCATTTTGAAAGTATTTTATAACTTATAAACCACAGTATGAGGTAGGTGATACATAATTAATAACATAAATTTTAAAAGTATAAAAATTAATATTTAGTGGCATAATTTAATGTAATAACAATAAAATAATATTTCATTAATATGAAATCTTAATTGATCAGCAGATTTTTCTGGCTCACTTTCTGAAAATTCACTTATAATACATCATCAAAATTTATTCTTTATAAACTTTATTTTCAATCAATGTAATTAAAAGCAATTTCAGGAAAATGTAAGATTGCAAAAAAATTTTGATAAATTTCAATTTTGAGGAGCATCTTTCTGATAATGAAATTGTTACTGGAACTTATAAGAATTTTTATAGTATAGGCTATGACAAGATTGGCATACTTTTTTTTAACCTGTTATGCTATTATCTTTGTTGACATGATTATTAATTATAAATAGATGAAACATGGGCTGTTGAGAAACGACGTCATATAGCAAGAAAAGGGAATTCGCAGAAACATGAAAAATTTATTATGTGGCTTGCAATATCCTGAACTGTCAAAACACTTCTTATCTACTATCAGAAGTAAACAATAAGCCATATTTGGTTGCACATAGGTCAGATATAAGGGAAGAAGCAGAGCAACCAATAATTTCTAGAAAAGATTCCTAAAGCTATTGACAGTTTATCACTGTCTCAATGTCATTTGTGGTAGGCATCTTCTGGCGTGGTCCCAATGATCCTTGCTTCCTTGCACTCATCCCTTGTATAATGAGTATATTACATTTCTGATTAATTATTTTGATGATAAATTTTAGTACTTCTAGAGCTGATAATTCTTGCAGGACAATTTTTCTAAAAAGATTTAACTCTTCATAAAACCGTTTTCAAGCAAGTCTGAGTTTAATTTTGGATGTAAATTTCTACAATGGCTTTTTAATATTTCCTCTGATATTTCCTGTAACTTGTGGAGGTTGTACCAGTAAGTGACGGTGGTGTCATGATTTGTATGTATTTCAAGATGCTTGTTTATGCATTCCCTTGCTATATTTTCGATTACAAGAAGAAATAGGCCTCTTTATTACTAATCGGTTCATCTGAAGCTTCATATGATAATAGTATTCCTTTCTGCTGAATGTGATTATTTTAAATTAAATTTCGATTTCTAAGCCTGTGGCTATTTGCTTTGCAGTGTTGCAGCAGATTTTGAAACTGGAGATTCTAAACTTTTTAAAGAATTCTACTAATTCCCTGATGTGCTTTACTGTGATATCCACGTGCTTGCTTTTATTTGATAACAGTTTACTGGCAAAATTTGCTGCCTGAGAGATAACAGTTCGTGTCCTAGTGCTCAGACCAGAGAGTTAATACTTGTACGGACGCTGGAGGGGCAGGCTCTGGGGATGGGGCAAGTGACTTCCCATAGCAGTTCCAGGAGCTGCCCCCATGCGGAGCCCTCCTTTCTCCTGGAACCCCTGCCACTTTTGCTGCTTCCTCTGTGGTTGCAACTGCCAATCTGGGCTGTCTGCCTAGGACTGTGGCGCCCAGAACTGCCGTAAGGCCAGCTGTGAGTGTGCTACCTCGTCTGCTCCCAGCCTTGATCCTGTGCATGTACACAGGCTGCCGCTGGCCCACAGCCACCTGCGTTGCCTCCTGCCTGACGTATCTTCTCTGCCCACACGTGTGCTCCCTTGTTCCACTGGACTTCATTTAGAGAACACAGTTTCAAAGATAAAATTTTAAAGAATTTCAAGATAGAGATAGCAATACATTAAACCAGTCATTGGACCCTTCTGAGTACAGGGCCCTGGGTGACTGTACAGGTCATATATCAGGGAAGCTGTCACTAACCCCTAGTGGGCTCCTAGTGTGCCCTGACATCCTGCTACCTTCCCTCACTCATTCAAAGAGAATTATTCTCCTTCCTTGGAAGCCTCCAACATTTCCTCTCCCATTCTCACTCTTATTTGATGACCTTGGGCCATATTTCATTGAAAAAATACCCCCAAAATAGAAGTACTAAGATGAGAGCGTCTATAAACTGTCTCCCCATCAACCCACTTGTCTATATCTACATCCAAATACTCTGCCTTCTCCCCTGTTTCTCTCTGTGTTACCCTTGAACACCTATCCCAACATCTCTCTCTGACTCCAGCAACTCTCCCCTCAGCCTCCTGCAATATCCTTTTTACCTTTACCACAGCGTTCCTAACAACACGCGCAGTGGAATGTCTCCCATCTAACCATAATCTTTCCTGATCTTGTATTTCCCTCCAGCTACTACCTCATTTATGTTTTCTTTGGAGTGAAATTCTTTGCAAGAGTTTTCATATTTACTGTCTCCAAATTCTCTTTTCACCTTCCCTCTTAGACCCTCTTCAATCAGATTTTTGCTTCAGTCCCTTCAAAGAAACGGCTCATTTCAAGGGTGCTAATAACTTCCATGTTGTTAAATCCAGTGGTCAGTTCTCAGTCCATTGATAGCATTTTTGCTCCTGGTCGTTTCCTCCCCTTTACTTGGTTTACCATGCCAGCCGTACTCCTTTCTTACTGGCCACTCGTGCTCGCTCTGCTTTGTTTCTTCTCGTCCTGACCTCTACACACTGTGGCGCCTTAGAGCTCACTCCTCTGTCAACTTCTTTACCTTCGCTTAACCCCTTAGGGCTCTCACACAGTCTTATATCTTTTTGTTAAAATTAATTAATTTATTTTTATTTGTTTGGCTGTGTTGGGCCTTAGTTGCCGCACGCAGGATCTTCGTTGAGGCATGAGGGATCTTTTGTTGTGTGAGGGCTCTTCGTCGCGGCACGCGGCTTCTCTCTAGTTGTGGCGTGCGGGATACAGAGCACGTGAACTCTGTAGTTTGAGGCCCGCGGGCTGTCTAGTTGAGGCAGTAGTTGTGGCACGTGGGCTTAGTTGCCCGGCGGCATGTGAGATCTTAGTTCCCCCACCAGGGATCGAACCCGCGTCCCCTGCATTGGAGGGTGGAGTTTTTACCACTGGACCACCGGGGAACTCCTAACACGGTCTTAAATCATTAAGCACCATTCATACACAGATGACTCCCAGATCCCAATTTTTAGTCCGGATCCCATCCCTGAACTCCAAACCTATACAGTTTCCCTCCCGCTATCCAAAAGTAGAGTGTTCCTATGAAACCTTTCATAAGCCAAAATGGTGTAAAGCAAAGAAGCAGTTACCTTAGGACACATCTTGCTAAGGAATATACAAAATAAGTCTAGGTAAAGCACAGATGCTCACAGACACAGTTCAAAGCTATGGGGCTTGATGCTGAGTGTAGTTCTTGGGGAAGGAGCTTGGTGGTGCCACTCGCACTGCTGGGTGTGCACACTGCCTCTGTAACAGCTCGCTGCAAAACAAACACTCAATGCCATTTTCACTTTTTGCCTTTTTCTGTAAAAGCAAATATCCTCTTCAGGTTTCTTTCCATTAGTGAAAACAGGTGCTAACGTAGGTCTTTCGTAAAATCAAAGTGTAAAGCAAACTTTTGAAAAGGGAATACCTGTGTATCTAACGTTGTTGGAGACCATCCTTGTCCTCCTTTCTTTCCACATGCACTGCATTCAATCTGTCAGCAAGTTCTGGGGCGCCATCTTCCAAACTGACCCATGTTCTGACCACTTCTCATTACCTACTCTGCTATACCCTGGTCCAAGTCGTCATGATCTTGCACTTGGATTATTGCGGTAGTCTTTTAACTGGTCTCCCTCTTCTGTTTGTACTTCTTGGCAGTCTATTCGCTATATAGGGGCCCTGTTAAAAGGCAGGTCTGGTAAGATCAGTCCTTTGTACAAAACCCCAATGGCTTCCCACCTCACTCAGTAAAAACCAACCCCCCTGCAACAGCATTTAAGACCCTCACCCTCTGCTGCCCCCACTGCCCTTCTTCCTGCTTGCCTTCCTGTATTTGTCCCTTGTTCACCTGCTCTATACTCCTTGCTGCTCTTCAAACTTGTTACGTGATGCTCCTTCCTCTGGGCCTCTGCTTGGAACATTATTTCTCAGATATCCTTGTGGATTGCTTCTCACTATGTTTTGTTCAAATGGCTTCCTCTAAGTGAGGCCTTCCCTGACCACCATATTTAAATTGGCACTCCCTGTCTCTGGACCACTTTTTTTTTCTTCATGAGGTCAGGCATTTTTGTTTGTTTTATTTACTGCTTTATGCTTACAGCCTAGAAGTGCTTGGCACATACTAGGCATTCAGTATAGGTTTGTTAATTGAGTGAGTAAATAGCACTTGTAAATCAAAACAGGATGGAATAGATATCTCCAGGACTTTATGAGGAATAAATCCTGTTAAAAACATCAATTTTGGGGTTGTTGGTAACTTATTATTTCCAAGGAGATTTTGTAATGTAAAAGGTATCAGGTCAACCTGACAAGGCGCTGACCTAATGGTCTTGCATTAATTAGCATGTTGTGATATAACCAAAAGGTACAAAAAAACCAAGACTGCTGTCATTGTTACTCCACTAGTCAGTGTCCGTATTGGATGTGATTGCATGCGCCAACAGGCCCTGGAGTGTATGAAATGAACAGTGGGCATAAGCAGAATTTCTGCAGGAAGCTGGATCAGCTCTTTTAGATCACTGAGATTCTATCTGTGGTAAAGAAGTAGCAAATATGCTGCATGCATTGCTTGAAAGAGCACCAAGGGCTTTAGGGTAGAAAGACATCCCACTTCATTTCAGCAGAGCATGAAATCACCCTATTACCTTTTACCAGGTTACTTACATAAAGAGATTGTACCTATTAATAAAACGTCATGCATCCTTGTTTCTCCAAGGAAAATGATGACAAAACGGTGTCATTTCCCCTGCCTACTTCTTTGGGGTCACTTTTTGCTGTACTGCATTATGGTCAGCATGGGTTGGCCACGAGGTTAGATTGTTTGTCTGGATGACTGTGAAGTGGGTTTCCTTATACTAAGGATTTCTATTACAGAATCTTTGTTTTCTGGTTAATCCATGTCTAATCGGGAGAGAAAGTAGTGCAAATACAGTCATATACATCACATTTGTCACACGTTCACGTTGCTGAGCGACGCCATACATAGTTTCCTTCCCTTTCCTGGGATAGATTTGTTTTATAATTGATGCCTTATTTTTCAGTTAGGTTGTGCTTGTCTTCTGGCTGAGTCACACCCACTCAGTGTTTTTATTCTAATTTTTCTGCCCTTCTGCTCAGTTGGTGAAAGCTTTTCCACACTTGTTTTATTATCAGCCAAACTGAATGTCCCTTTAGTGTCTGACATTCCATTTTTAAACTGAGAATTGTGTCCAGGACTTTTACAAAACTTCTCATGTAGGCATTAATTGCAATAAAAAAAGAGCTGCCTGTTAGGAAGGTTGATTTGACATAATAATCCAAAATGGACTAATGGATATACAAAAAATCCTGAGAATACCATGAGAGTTTAAAAATGAGAACAACATCCCATAAAGAATGGTGTTACCTGAACATTTGGGCCAAAATCTATCTTTTTGATGTTTCTGTGTAGTGTAACATAGATAACCTCAATATATTTGTGTCCCAATTAAAATACATTTTAGGGATTCAAATTTCAGTTAAATAAATATTATTTTAGTTTCTAACTTGGGATATAAGATGTTCATCACCGTTATTTCTAATAGGGAATGATAAACTTACATATTTAACAAAAGAAATAGTACGGTACAGCATGTTCATACAATGGAATAGTAATACAGCATTTACAACATTTAAAAGTGTTTTTAAATGATATGTCAAGTACTTATTCCAAAATAGTATGGGAAAATAACAGGGTTATTGTTATCTTCCATATATGATCACAACTATGTAATAATAAGCATTAGAAAAAAATGCTGGCACAAAATACATTACAATACATCAAAAAATTTTTTTAAATTTGTTTTAAAAATTTTAAGATTTTAAATTTAAATTTATTTACTTTTAAATTTCATTGAAGTTTTTATTTGTTAAAATTATTTTATTAAACATTTTAAAGATTCTAAACCTAAAAAAAATTTTTTTATTGGGAAAAGAAGAATTGTTTTACACTTTTGCAAATCTCCTTAGCATATGACTTACTAGACATCTGAATTCTCCAGTTTCTGCATTTAATATGTTGTGATACTCCCCATCATGAAGCCTCTGGAAAACTCCACTGTATTTATGAGAAAACAAGAGTAAAATGGCAAATGACATCTTAGTATTATCGCAAAAGTAGTTTTGACCTCATGTAACCACTGGCAGGTTTTCAGGGCCTCCTAGGTGTCCCTGGCCTGCCCTTTGAGAATTCATGGTCTGGGTCCTCTGTGAGCTAATTCTATAAGCTCTCCCAGTGAGAAACATGGGATTGTGCACCTGCCCCTCCTGAACCCTGATCTCTTCCAGTCACCTGCCCCAAACAATTCATTCTTCTAAGTTAAGGCATTATTTTCTATCAAAGTGCAAATACCAGTGGGAGAGAGAACATATTAAGCTGTTAACAGCTATCAGTTCCTTAGTGTAAACAAATCTAATTCATTTCAACTTGTGAGTCCAGGAGAATAGAAAGGAGGTGACAGAGAGAGAGAAGGGCCAGAAATAGGGTATGGAAAGACCCACCTCCCCAGCTGAGTATTAACATTTTCGGTTTCACAGCAGGGCATGGGAGCAACCTGGTTTCGGGATACTTAGCCCACAGCTATGAAAAGAAGCCATTTCCTAATCTGTTTTAATTGCTTATCCTCAAGGGTTACCTGAGTTGCAGTACCCCTGTGGCTTCTAATATCCAATTTTGGACTCACTGATCCAGGAAATAGAAAGAGTTACAACCACTAATAAAAAGCCAGCCAAAGGGCTTCGCTGGTGGCGCAGTGGTTGAGAGTCCGCCTGCTGATGCAGGGGACACGGGTTAGTGCCCAGGTCTAGGAAGATCCCACGTGCCGTGGAGTGGCTGGGCCCGTGAGCCATGGCTGCTGACCCTGCGCGTCCAGAGCCTGTGCTCTGGAACGGGAGAGGCCACAACAGTGAGAGGCCCGCGTACCGCAAAAAAAAAAAAAAAAAAAA
>NW_020174712.1:5897412-5901936 GCF_003031525.2 Neophocaena asiaeorientalis asiaeorientalis | reverse complement strand
AAAGGGGAGGGCCCCCGGTCCCCCAAAAAAAAAAAAAAAAAAAAAAAGCCAATCAAAATAAAACCCACTAATTTCTATGAAAAAGTATTTTTATTGATAACCATGCAGGAAGCTCTTTATTAATCTGTCTTCATCCTATTTTGTCTTTCAACTTCCTTTAAACCTAGAGATGCCTTATGCTGCCTTAGTTCCTTATATTTTTCTTAAATAATTTTTTCTTCTAATTATGACTTATCCTTAGACATGAGTTGCTATTTCTTCATTCCTATGAAAGTAACAGTTTCATTTGCGCATCTGTGCTGAGACCTTGGAAATTAAATTCTAGTCTTTGTTAACAGGGCAAAATGGAAATAGTGACAGGTAATACATGACAATTCAGTATACTGGTAATTTCTGCCAATGGAATTACTACAAACACACTTAATTGGGGGGAAAACCCAATAAACTTTAGCTACTGACTCTGAGGGTCTTTGCATTGTTAAGTGTTGATTTCTTCCCAAACTGGCTGCAGCAAGCACCTTCAGAGAGTAGAGCTGACTTCTTTGTGGGATGCATCTGATGGGATTGCTGGCCCAGTTACCTGGTGCTGCGTCCCTGAACGGTGAATGATCTGCTGAGATTAGGTCATGTATTCAGGCTGAGATTGGGTCACTCTAGGGCTGAGCTCAAATTATGGTTTTGGTGAAATGCTTGAGTTTATTTGGGAAAAGTGTCACGCCAGGAGGGGAAGTGCAAGAGGTCAAGATTAGGTGCAGGGAAGGTGGAGGCAAAATTACTTAGGACACACGTTGAGTAAAGGTGAGAATGATCATTGCGTGCTGCCTAGGGTGGCCTTCTAGTGGTAAAGAACTGGCCTGAGAGGGAAGAAGTTGTTTTGCAAACAAACTGGGCAGTCTTGTGCTGAGGGAGAATCAACCGTGTGGGCTGTGAATAAGTGTTCTGAGTCAACTGTACAAAATATTTTCTAAGTTACCATGTTCAAACAGGTGTCTACTTGCTGATGACATATCAGCAACATCACTAGGATATTCATCATGTTTATTTTTCAGTTACGAAACAAAATTTTTGGAAAAATGCCTCTTAATAAAGAACATAAGCTGAGGATACATGGCATGTCAGGAAAAATAATACTGATGCAGTTATTTGACTGGGGTTTATCTATGATTTTCAAGAAAAATCTTCCAGTTCTTTACTAATTACTATATTTATCTTTTGGATAGTCAGTTGGCTGTATAGTTCCCCCCCCACACACACACAAGTATTGTAGACAAGGAGTTTCCTCTCAGCCTCATTTACAGGAAACTTGCTTTACCAGCCTCCTGCTTTCACATGCTGCTGCTTCAGAGGAGCCCCTGATTCACCAGTGGTCAGAGAAGCTGCTGCTGACAGAGTCCGTGTTCTGGACAGCCCAGTGCTAAGGACATATTAGGACAAATGGAGACTTTCTCTCTTATATAATCAGTTGAACAATCTTTTTTTAAAAACAGATTTTGAGAGGAAAATGGAAAGCTGCTCCAGACATTTTGGGAGTAGAACAAGCAATCATGGATTTTCTCTTTGCAGAAATCTCTATAGATGGCTTCCTGTTAATGGGAAGAGTGTGCTTTTCTCTGATGCAGTGCTGCCTCTTCACGCTTACATATTTTCCTCTCCATCTTTGCCCTCCAGCCACACTGGTCCTCTTACAGCTCTGCTCACACCATGTCATCTCCTGCCAGAGGAGATGCTGGGAATTTCTACCCATTTACTCATTCTTGATCTCTCACTCACAAATCCTTTTCTTTAGAATCCTACCCGGATTCTCCAAACTGTCCTGTACTCTTAAAGTTCCCTGTTCCTTTGTGACATAGCACACGCCTCATGGGCTATGCAATGTGTTTTAGCTTATGTGATTATTTGCGTGATGTTTTCTTCCCAGCAGATTGAGAGCAGGGTCTTCTGTCTGTTTTTGTTCACTGCTTCATCCCCAGTGCTTGCCACAGTGCCTGAAATATACTGGGAGCTCAATAAATGCTAATGTATGAATGATGGAACAAGCAAACAAGCATTTATTGAGTACCTACTGTATTCCAGATACTGCTAAGTGATGGGAATACACCAGTAAAACGTGTCCTGTCTTCAAGGAGCTTGAGCTCCCATGAGAGACAGTCATGTTAGGAGATAAACTTCCACACAGCATGGTAAGAACTGCTATAGAGATATGAAAACCAAAAACGAAGAAACCAATAGACACCACCACCAAACAAAGAGAAACTGTGGGAACATAGAGTATGGAGCAACTAATTTTGCCAGTGGGTGTTGGGGAATGTGGGCAGAGATAGGGTGGAAAGAACCAGGCTTTGGGTCAGGCAGATCTGAGCTTGAATTCTAGTTCTGGTACTTAATTATCAGCCTCTCTGATTCTGTTCCTCTTCTGTAAAATGGAGTAATAACACTTACTGATACTTACTCAGCAGGGAATTGTGAGACTTACCTAAAAATAATGCTGCTGCTAGCTGTGGGTCATTGCCCTTAAAATCTGGCTAAGGTTTTTGTTTTTTTTTTTTTTTTGTGGTACGTGGGCCTCTCACTGCTGTGGCCTCTCCCATTGTGGAGCACAGGCTCCGGACGCACAGGCCCAGCGGCCATGGCTCACAGGCCCAGCCGCTCCACGGCATGTGGGATCCTCCCAGACCGGGGCACGAACCTGTGTCCCCTGCATCGGCAGGCGGACTCTCAACCACCGCGCCACCTGGGAAGCCCTGGCTAAGGTTTTTGTATATCTCTATTCTCTGCCAGTGCAAAGCCCAAAGTCCTTCTCCAGTTGTCTGCACAATTTCATGGGGTTTATGTCTCATGTACATCCCTAACTTTGCTTTCCTCCTTTACTGAATTCTTGCTATCTGCTTGTTCTTTGTAGTTGTTTAAACTGAGAAAGTTTATGCCATCGAATTTCTGGAGGCTTTCTGAAATTTCGATTGGACATAAAATGACTTCAGAATCTTACATTTTTTGCAGTTCCTCATTAGCTACCATTACTCTCCAAACTCAACTAAAATTTACCTTGTCTTAAATGACAAGCTATGGTCTAACTGAAGAGTGATTTTAATTTGATAGTTGAAAACACACTGTATTCCTCATGAGTACTGGCATCCAGTTTTAGCGTGATTTTTTTGGGAGGTGGGGTGAGAGAAGAATTGAGAATGAGAAGTGTTCTTATCAGAGTATCCTGGATACTAGTACATTTTGTATGTAATTTTCCACAGAAGTATTGATTTTAATCAACTTTCAAGATGTAACACCACATTTGTCAAAGCAGAACAATCAAACGTGCAGTATTTTTCTTAGTGGAAGACTGGCCGTAATGAATGTGCTAACATATATTAGTTATCTATTAACCTCAACATGTAAGAAAGCACCAGATCATTAGCTTGTGTCTTGAGAAAACAGCAGCTA
The DNA here is from genome assembly GCF_003031525.2 of Neophocaena asiaeorientalis asiaeorientalis. NCBI lineage: Eukaryota > Metazoa > Chordata > Mammalia > Artiodactyla > Phocoenidae > Neophocaena > Neophocaena asiaeorientalis. The sequence continues at coordinate 5,898,501 of NW_020174712.1, read as the reverse complement.
GCGGCAGCCTGACCCACTACGGTAGTGAGCTGAATCAGCAGAATGAGTGGCCTGTGAAGATGGCAGTTTGTGAGAAGTGCCTGGCTGAGTGTGAAGCAAGGATCTTATTAAATGAATGCATATGATGCATAGTGTAATTATACCACTTATGGCAGGAAAATATCACCATTTTATCAAACAGTGTGCTGTATACATCACAGTTCATGGGATCATCTATCTCTGGGATACTGTGTGAGTTTTGCAATTCTGGAAGGGTTTCAAAATAAGTTTTGATTAATTTTTGGTGGTTATCTGGTTATTGAAGTGTAGCTTGATTGTGTGTATTTTTCCCCTTTTCTTTTAAGCTCTGACAATCTTGATTATTATTTCCCCTTGAGGAATGGGAACAAAACAGCAAAGTAACTGTCACAACTTATTTCAGATGAATGGTTTTAAGTAGTTTGAACATGTTATTCCAGAGTTACCTGTCTGTAAGATTAGTGGAAGGCAGCAACACTATGAAAATCATGGTACCTGCTAGCTGTTGATGTTTCTTTTTTGCATCGGCAGGCGGACTCTCAACCACTGCGCCACCAGGGAAGCCCAGAAGACTAATTTTTAACTTTAGTCAGAGAGGAAGTCCGTGAAGCAGTGAAGTTAAATTACATTGCATTGCACTAATGTGTGTTACTGTGTGTTACACACACACAAATAAACACATATGTATATATGTTCACGTGTATATACATGAACACACGCACGTAGTTTCCTATGGTGGCAGTAACAAATTGCCAAAAACTTTCTGGCTTAAAACGAAAGAAATTTGTTGTCTCACAGCTCTGGGAGCTAACATTTTAAAATCAAGGTGTTGGTGGGGCCCTACTTTTACTGAAGGCTGTAGGGGAGAACGCTTCCTTGTCTTTTCCAGCTTCCAGTGGCTCTCAACACTGTGGTTTGTGGCCACATGACTCCAGTTTCTGCCTCCATCTTCACATGGCCTTCTCCTCTGTGTGCTTCATCCTCCCCCTGCCTTTCTCTTATAAGGACCCTTGTCATTGGGTTTAGTGCCCACGTGGATTATTCAGGATGATCTTATCTTGAGATCCTTAA